>NC_040878.1:47454303-47757333 GCF_003676215.2 Rhopalosiphum maidis
ACCTACAAAATTTTACGATTGTACGTTGCATACTTTTAACATCGCGTGTGAGATATAGGTACATTACATTGCATGGCGTACCAAACTGCAAAATGTATCAAATTTCCATTACGCTTCTTTCGATTAAACAACACGCGTTTTTGAAAGAGAAAACTTTAAATTTATACTATAACAGTGTTTTTAAATCTCTTTTTTTTGTCAGTTCAAAAATTGTTATTTTTTTTTTTTTTTTTGTAGTTTGTCTACATTAAATATATTTGTATTTTTCTGTTTTGCATAAAATATCATACAAATACGATTACTAACACGTTTATCAATTTATGATATTGGTTTTCTCGATATTTAAGACAATTTTAAATTGCCGAGGGAGGTTCAATAAAAGAGACATAATAAATCCGTAGGTTTTACGAGGTGCTTAAATATTTTCCCGTCAATATAGTTACGATGAAATTAAAATTCGGTTTTTTTTTTTTTTTTATCAATAAATTAATCTATTTGGCCCACGCATGTATAATAATATATTGTAATCGCAATCGTATACCTACGATTAGAATCTTCAAGAGCACATATCAAATAAATAACAACTGGGATTTACACGTATGCTTTCTTGACCATTGTAAGACAGTAAGCAATATGATGTTGGAAATAAATTTAAATTAAATTCGTCGAAAATTTTTAATGACACGCTTTTTGGCCCCATTCTTTATTCCGGACTCCGGTCATGTGTCGAAACAATATGCGTTGCGTTTATATTATAATTAAATATTTGGATGACTGAGATTTCGTTGGAACCCGTCAACTACGGCTGGTTGATAGACGAGTAATGAAAATAAAAAACAAAAATACACGTATATCCGGCCAATCATGTCACTACTCGAATGACAGAAGATTAAATAATATATGTTTTTTTTAATTAGACTTTTTTTTTTTCATATACGCCATGTTCATCATCATTGTCCGGAGTTTGAACAGTGAAATATAGTATTTATTTGACGCGACGTATGCAAAGACAGGAAATATATATGTATTGGAAAAAAAGTATACAATATTTTAACGTTCACCAAATCTATACTTTCTTAATATTCAAATTTAATTTTTGTATAAAACGGTAATTTACACAAAACCAATTATTTTCCCTGTCCGAATTTATACGTACAATTATTACTATTATTAATTCACATTGTTTTTACAAGCGTCAAATAAAATGGAATAAATTATTTTTTGAATAAACACTACACATATATAATATTATTATATAGTATCCCACGTGACTTTTCAACATAGTATTCACTTATCGTTCAACAAATTGTTTACGTCCAAGAAGTTCACCAACCACAGATGAAAAGATAGATTTAACAATTTAATAGTAGATTTAAATGAAAACGCAGAATTGTAGTAGGTAACGTTTAAATTTCCCGAAGATATTATTCGAAGACCCGTCATCGTAACAAGGCGTTTGCTATTGGCAATTAAATGTACATGCTGCTTATACGTAAACATATTAACATATGATTATTTTGTTCATAATAACACATCACAAATATGAGTATAATAATAAATCTTCATTTTACTATCTTTCTCAAAAAAAATAATAAAGTGTACAACTTTTTATTTAATTTGTCTCGCTTGGTTTAGGGACTACGAAATGATCCACAAGGAAAGTTACCGAATTCAGTCTATTGAATTCAAACATTTTTAATATTTTCCCTAACGATAAACTCGTGTAAAAAAATATCCAATAAACTAAATATGTATAAACTATTGTTTATCTTTATTTCGTTTGTAACACCAAAGTATTACTGCCAAAAAGTTGAAACCAATATTATTTAATGTGGGTATTGTAGACTGTAGTATGTACTATTTTATAATTAATTTTTATACTTAGCTATAACATATTTTATTATAAGATAAAATATATTATTGTTCCAATTATTGAATAATTATATAATATGTATTATTATTGATCTTTCAGTAGATTAAAAAAAAAGTAGTAAATTATATATAATAATTTGATACATTCAGTATGCCATGTTCAGAGCAAATATATAAACAAGTTTGTCAAATAGATAACAAACACTCAGCTCAAGCCAGCAGTCTAGACTCTAGAGTGTATTACAACAAATTAATATAATGATATCCGTGTATTTATTATAAATATATATTTAATATTCACAATATATACAAATTAGCACAATAAGTTTACATGATGAGAGAAAAATATAACACGAACGACATGAATAATGTGTATTTTAGCAACGATTTTTCTAACAAACTATGATCGTCTGTTTTTAGTATTTTGCCTACCTCTTTTTCCAGTGTATTTATGATTCTTTTCCGTTTCAAAATAAAATTCGTCTCGACATCGTATTGTATGTGTGTAAATTATATAGTTTTACCATGTATTTCGGTCAAAAAAAAAAAAAAACCAACAATATATACATTATATTCGTGTATTACTGTATTGGGTACGTCTGTAAGTCATTGCATATAGCCACTCACTTGACAGGTCGACCGGAATAGGATGTGGACCAAACAATGATAAACCGCCGTGCAAATGTGCGATATAATAATGTAATGATATACCCATTTTAAGTCTACTTATCGTGCACTATATTGGTTTTATATATAAATTGATCTAAAAAATAATAATAACGCATATAGGTGACGTGATTTCGTCAGCAAACTGTTTGCTATTGGCCACAGCTGCTTTCGAACTCGTTGTCGGTTTAGCAATTAGCAGTTACCTAAGGCGTGCGCGTACCTTCCATTTTAGAGAGATACACACGTCCTAAATATATTATTACACGACGTAGGTACCGATTTCGTACGTTGCAGCCGTCCCGCCGGTCGTCGTCGTCGTCGTCGGTGTGAGAGACGAAATCAAATATACACGAACCCGTGAGTCACGTCTGTTTACACTGAACCGTTCGCCGCGGCCCTCCGCGGATCGGTCGACAAATGTATTTTTCATTTTCCGGGCGCGTGGGCGAGAAAATACATTGTACCTATATAATTGCGGCGCTGAGTGTATTGCAGTACAATGTGTTGTGCATCATCACATATCGAATAAAATGTATATACATATTGTAGTGGTTCGGCGGCGATGCACCGCAGCAGTACAGTGTTGAGTATATATAATAGGTAAATATACGTATACCTCGCCACCGCCTATTGTATAGCATCGGCCGTCGTCGCCGTCGACGTCGCGACTGTATTATTGTGTGTTGGCAGCGCAGCGTTTCTGTTGTTTTTGCTCTCCGTCAATTTGCTTTGAAACCGAATATTCGGTGTGTACGCGGGGCCCACAAAGGGAACCCTGTCTGCCGTCCGGAGAGGGGCAGAGAAATAAAAAAAGAACATACACACGCATAAATCGATGTTATATTTGTTCAGGACGGCTCTTTACGACGACGTCCGGTAGTTGTTTAATTTGTTAACATGTTTGTCTTGGCTCCGACTCGTATGGGCGCGCGCACACACACGCACACAAGCCATCGTTAGCAAACACACAAAATTTTACCTACAACACTCTTTGTCGAAAAATCGAAATAAATAATAAACCACCCACGACCCGTACACGGTATACGACCGGACTGCAGTACCTAACTATGTGTACCGCGAGGTATTGGTCGCTCACAAAACTCACGTTTCTACTCGCGTATCATATTATCGTCACCGGCAAAAATCAGTTATCCTCCTCTGTCGCGGAACTGACGTTTGACTGTGCGACACAATATAGTAGAATTTATAATTGAGCTCCGCACGCGGTATGTATCTCCGCCGAATTCGAAAATAAATCGTGACGTATAATATTATATATTTTAACCGATCTGTTTCAGCAAAATTCGTCGTTTGTAACTAATGTAATATTAAGACAACAGACCTTTGATTTGGGGAGTGCAAAACACGTGTTGTCGTCCTCCCACGTTGTCTGGAACGCAGAAAGGCGCGGTGCGGTCCGCGTTTGAACGTCGTAGTAATGATGCGCATTTATCGGCGCCGACCGCGTTCGCCGAACGTCTTGGACGTACGACGTCGTAATCCTTCGATCCGTACACATTAACGTAACATTATAGATTCATTAAAACGACAAAATATAATAGTCTGTCAGCGGACGATCCGAAATCGAGTTTCCGCGTCAGTAGTTTTCTTAGCCAGACGCGCATAATTTATAAAGGACGCGGCGTCTTCTGTGTCGCACGACGATTTTCTCGACGTTTACTAATAATTGCACGCGTTCCTGATTGAAGCAATTTAACTTACTTATAAGGGATTAAATATTTTATGTGATAAAACTGGTGGAATTAGATCGATATTTCAATTAAAAGTCCAAAACTTAACATTGTGGGACAATATTATTATGTATTGAAACATTTTTGATTGATTTTTGCCTTTTGGTAAATTACATTTTGTGACGACAAATTCACGTTAAACCATGACATAATGCTTAATCATTAAATATTAAAACATATTGCAAGTGTGAAGAGCTTGTATTGTATACCTGTAAATTGAGGCTTAGAAATTATTTAGAAAACAATGAGTTTTTCAAAGTCATGTTTGTAAAACTTTTAAATTATATACTAAATGCGTAAACCATATTATATAATACAAGTACTTTTATTATATTTGAATTAAATAATATTTTTTTGATTATTGATGAGTAATAATATATTGATACAATAACGAAACACAAATTTTTATTGTGTACAAATAGTGATGATTGCTGGAACACTACAAAAGAAAATGAGAACTGAAAAACGTGTTTTGTCCATTAATTTGAACTACAAAAATAAAATAGAACTAATAAAGAGCAAAGAAATAATAATAATATAATTGGATAAAAATGTTGTATTATGTTCTTAAAAATACTTGACTGTCAGGATCGGGTTAAATTATTATTATACCTACATGTCATATGGTTTATTGTGAATTTGTTTATTATAAACGACGAGTTGAATGAATTCAGTAGAATCGACTTAATAACCGTATAAGTACAGGTGCATTTGTAACTTTTTATAAAATCCGTAAAATGAGGAATCCTTGGGTCCTAATCATTGGGTATAAAGTGATTGATTATGAATAAAGGTGCAAACAAAGATGAGTCATTTGATTATATTTTATTTATTTATTATATTTTGTTTGTACATATTTCGGAGCGTTTTGAAAAATAACATAATAATAATAATATGTCATTATATCATCATTGCTTATTATACAGCAGAACACAACAATTTAAAATCAATGATAATAATAAAATTACGAAAGGGTCGTTCAAACGAGACGTATATTATTTAAAATATAAAAATGCTGACATTATTTTTTTTTTCATCATCTGTTGAGCTTCAACGACTGTGGCTATTAGCCTATTTTTTAAATTAAATACAATGCTCTGCTATATTAATTTATATTTCATATTTGTCTTGCGTAACGACACATTATATTATAATTTATAATACTTTACACGAAACATGATGCAAACATTAGATTAACTCGGACTATCTTTTTTTATTTTTTTTCGTCATTTATCATGTTTAAAATGTGTCAACATACTATAACATATTATTATTATGTCATTACAGGTTTGATTCAAACTATCTGGTTTACAAGGCCAATAGTGGTCCTTGTATGATGAGTGTTTTTGAGAAAAAGAAATGCAAATCGGGGCTGTCGATGTTCCGAGAAAAAATTGTATTCATAGAGTGTACAATGATTAATATCTTACGATCGTTAAACATTATAAAATATATTGTATTTGAAACACTGTATCGTGTATGGACCACTTGAGTGGCGAAGGGATAAAACATTGACGGGCTAGTGACTTAAACGCTCGACTATAAGGTTTAGTGCTTAGTTATTATAAGATATAACACTAGTTAATAGTTATAGGTACTGTGAATATGCACGATATATCATGTGACTGTGATGTATTTAAATTGTATACTGTTATTACATGATAAACAAAATTAATTGAATTCAAGATTACTATTACGAATCGACAAAAGCTATCAGTGTTGTCTAATATAATATCTCGAATATATTATATATGTATATGTAATAATAATTATGAGTATACGTATATCTATTTTATAAATGATAATCGGATTTGAAAAACCTCCGACTATTCAACTAGGCGATATAATACGCGTATAAGTCCTAATGGAAATGTACTTATTGTATTTAATAATCTTATAAATATTACATTTCAATATTGCAAAAAATAAAAACAATTATATTTGACTTTATACATAGTTAGTTAAATAATCAACTTGACATTATGCTATAAATTAAGTACTTAATATTAAATAGTTACAAAATATAACTCATACTTATATATTTTTATTTTATTAATTTTTATTTATGCATATAACTGAGCGTCAATTTTATTTAATTGTTAAATAATATTTGAGTTTATACATTTATTTTCAACATTTTTTTTTTATTAATTAATTTATTTTACAATTATACCAACATAATTCAATTCAAACCTTATCCTCGCGCTGTGATAAATAATAATGCATACTTAGAATTTCTATCTGCCTTATTAAATGACTCACTTGATGTACCTGATCTCTTTTTCAGCCATACCATAGATATCTAGATATTCATCTAGAACCCTGTCCCAATTCTATATATTTTGAGCATAAAACATCATACGGACATAACCACATACAACATCGAATGCATAGAGTTGCGAAGTCAGTTTAATTACTTAGGCCATAACCCACACATTTACATTGTTTTCTATTATTAATACTATTATTTTTTTTTTTTGTACCTAACAATACTTAACTATCTTATATATCATGTAGTAATTAATTTCTTATAATATGTTATTTATTTATCATACCATTACTTCATTTATCAATATTTTGTATCCATGTTAAACTGCTGTTTGGAGTAAATAAGCTAATTTTAATAATAATTATTATTATTATTTAAAATAAATGCAAAGATATAAATGCAGATGGAAAACATCGCTGTAGGAAATGATAACTTATTTGCACATAAATACTACAATACTAGAAATAGAATTCATATCATAAGGGAAAACAATTAATTGGATATCAAACATACGATATATATATATACAACTAACTACGACAAAAAAATTATATTTTTAAACACACCACAAAGGATAATTTCCTTTAGAGTAAGAAATTCTTTCAATCATGAATACGCCATAATATAAACTGAAATTAAAAATAAACTAAAAAAAAAAAACTGAATTGTATAATTGAATAAAAAAATGTTTATTTATTTTATTAAAAAAAAAAAGTTACAAACCTAACCCAATTTAAATAACACAAATGTACATATTATATACTAATGGCCAAGTCATCGATGTATTTAAGATCAATAACAAAAGAAAAAAACTATTTAATAATATTATAAAGCTTAGATCAAATTACTGTCATAAATATAACTGTACTCGTATTATAATTATTATTCAGTTGGTGTGTTCTCAAAAAACGATGATAAAATATTTCATTATGAATTTATGAACTATTATTGTCATATTCGGTTGTAACGGCGTAACAATGATCAAAATTCTCATAAAGTTTGAAGATAAAATTAATTAAATAAAAAAAATGTACAGTTCAAAAAATATGAATTTAAAAATCTATTATTCAATAAGTATTACAAAAAAAGAAAAACAAAGTGTGTTATTTTTTAATGTGTTCGGTTATGTATACATTTTAAAAATTATCACTAATTAATAATGGGCTTGAAAATAAGTATTATCGTATTTAACAATAATTATTATGTATCTAGTTAAATGAAAGTATATAATTTATACCTCCAAACATTAAACATTGAACTCCTACTGTAAACGGCGACACGCAAACTATTATAGTAATATTAGTAACGTTGTGACTCAATTTCCAATTTTAAAATTAAGAAAAATGAATGGAACAACATAATTATCAAGCCCAATAAAAATGTATACCAGGTATATTATTAAGATATATAATAAACTAGGTAATTACGCGATAAAAAGTTTAAAAAATTTAACGCTCACTTTTTAACTAGATGTAATACCATTTATTGTAGATGTAATTTATACACATAATATAATTGTATGAGTGTGGGTTTTAAACGAATGGTAATTAACACAGTTTAATTATTCTGGAAAAAGTTTGATTAAAATAGTGACATATATTCCTTTTTTATTATAATCACAAAACCAAATTGAGACTATAAAATGTGCACACATAATTGAAAAACAACTTTTAATTTCATTAAATTTGTTCATAAAATTAATTACATTTTTAGCAGCCTATTATTATTTTAGATCTAACAACATTGCATGCTTATACATAATTGGTACATTATAATATTATTATAGTTTCGAAATTTAAATATATTATTTTATGTTATTACAATGGCTGTGTTGATTAATACTTATTCAAAACAAAACGCTTTACACAATATATGGCTATAGTACCCATATTTAAGTCGTTAAATTTTAAGAATTTAAAAAATACAATTCAATAAGAATATTTCAATTTTTTTCATGATATTGTTAATAATTTTTTAAATTTAGAATAGTGCTATATTTAATATTATTAGTGGCTATAGTTTAAATTGTGTATAGATAATTATATTTTGTGTTTATATGTCCTGCAAAGTAAGTACGAGATGTATACGTCCTGAAGAACGAATTGTCAAGAAATCATTTCTACATATTATAGTAATGATTAATGAATAATTAAACTATTGTTAATATTATAATATTACAATAGTCATGTATTGACTGTTCTCAGCTGGAAAGCTATAATATTTTATTTCAATTTATTCTAAGGATATAATAAGTATATGTACTCGTATGCATCAAAATTATAATACATCCCTGACGAATAGTAATATATTTAATTTTATCCTCAAAATCGATGCTTAATATCATATTTATAAAATGTGTGTACTTCAGCAGTCTACAGAATAATTTCACGATTATATGAAATAAATGAAAATAATAATAAATTTTCGAATGAAATCCTTTTTTCACGACCCCGTCGTGTAACATAAATACCCACTATTAAATATTAATTTTAGAATGACGAGATTCAAAGTCCTTTGGTTTAATCGGTTTTGTATGATCTCATAGGTAGACGATATAATATTATTATTGTGATTAAACTACGTTGTAAATCGACTTTTCCCGGTTAAATTTAATCCTTTTAAGTAAATATATAATTTGCATACCTTGTCGGCATGTTGATATTGCAGTACGATTAGTAATCGTTCGAAAACTATTAAAATAAACGTTATTAATGCGTTTTATTGAGATGAACCAAATATTGTATGAATAGTTTTTAAATAATTTATAAAGTACATTATACGGTTAAACAGAAACGCTTTAGCAAACAGAATATTGTATTAAATTATGCATTATAATAGGATTCCATCTGTAAGACACGCTATGTTAATACAATACTATGTGAACTGTTTTAAATATATACTTTTTTTGTAGACAAGTTCTATTACGAATTTAGAACGTTCGTTAATAAGAAAATTATTTATCCAAACAATTAAAAACTACAAAGTACAATATAAACGCCCCCTCGTTTGTCATATTCTTGTGCGTTTTAATGTCTATATTATTTGATAATTAATTTAAACAAATTATTTAGTATTCTACAGCATTCTTATAATAAGATCTTATAATAATTTAAAGAAATTTGCTATACTTTCATAATACTTGGCACTTTATCGTCTTTGCTTTAGTGTCTCGCGCCACGACCCTCCAATAATTTTGGAGTAGGTACGCGTGTCCGTACATACCGATGGGGTATTTTTATTTATGTACTTTTTTTTAATTACTCATAAAGCAAGTTAAATATTTTTATTTTAAATCGTATTAATTGAAAAAAAAAATCTCTAATAATAATATAAAGTTGGAAGGTATAATAAGCAAAGTAAAATGATAAGTAAAATAATTATTCGATGATAAGACTTCCTCAAAATTATTAAAAATATTAAATTAGTTTTTATTTTACCAGTTTAAAATTTAATATCATATTATTATTAGTAGTATGTATAAGTACTCCACTGTCATATTATATCTGTCACACTAATCGCTATTCAAGCAATCTTTTGACACTGTATATTTTTAATATCATTTTCAATTTCCGGTTGACTAAATTGTAAAAAATATTTTTTTTCCATAGCCATTATAATATTTTACAGTTCTTTTTTTTTTTTGTAAAAAAACAAGTTTAATTCGTGATAACGTTTCAGTGTCAAAAATTAATAACAAAATAATTATATAATGGCATTTGGTTTTCCTATCAAATCATTCTGCTTGGTAAATATACAATCAATAATTTGTTATTTTAGTAAAATACTTTATTATACTATTAACGCTTAGAGCCCGACGAATTGACTATATAATATTTATATTATTATATATATATATGTAATATTTCATCGTTCAGCTGCATTTTTGTCGCGGATGTCCCAGACACGAGTGTGTTATAATATTGTAATATATTATATTATTATTGTGTTGGGGTCGTGACGTTGTTGATTTCATTCAACGCTCTTTGTATTACCAAATGACCGGGTAGGCTCTGCAGCGCGTGTGTCTTTGAGTATAATTTTTGATTCATTACGCGACTGCAGTGATGGGGTACACGCTATACGTATGCAAATGTTAAAAGGTGAACATATTGCGCACCCGTCGCCGTTACGACGGCTGACGTTACCGAATGAACAAAGTCCGGAGGGAGTGGCCGGATGGCACAATATTTTTCATGATATTAAATAGAAAACATTTTTTTTATTATTATTATTATTATTTTATTATTGCTATTATCCGTCAACCACATAGTATACATTAAACATGTTTTCACGAATCGCGTATAATTCGAGTAGCACAATTGGTTTTATTTTGTTACAAAATTTTTCGGGAAAAGGAAAAAAAAAATGTTAAACCATACAATGATAGGTACAATATAATAACGACCGTCAAATATATTGTAATTTCGCTTTCCCCGCGCGATTATAACAAACGCGCTACAGCAGTCGTGATGAACCGCGAATCCATTACATTTGTTAACGAATAATAAAACACCATCCGCTATGTGTGCAACGACGTCTGGTAAAATACTATATTTGATTTATAAAAAAATCAAACGCCTGTTTTCTCGTATTACGGCAGCATAATAAAATATAATACCCACCTCCCTCTCCGCGTATAATATACACGGCGGCACATAATAATACTATTATAAACGTTGTTTACAAACTCGTAATGTTTTACCGTACTATATTGGTTCGAAACATATTATAATATAGTTTCGAGTGAGTAAATAACGTCGTTATTCGATATGTCAGTATATTAATATTTGTATTGAGTTTTCGGCGCATACTTCATGAATTGTAAATCGGGAGCAACGGCCCAACACCGAATTAAAACACTGTGCAATATTATTGTATTTTATGTCGGGCAAGATTTTCCGAAAATAAAAACGATTTATAGCCTTATATATACAATATTAACGTGATTTTTAGAAGTCGCTATTCGAATGTTTGACCTGACCGGATTTTTATCGTATCTACTACGTGTTTGGTACACCTACTTAGTACCTATAATATACGCAATTACTTCATGTTTTCATATTTAATATTGCAGACTTCACATCGTCGGGGAAAAAATATTTTTAATTAAATGAAAAACGCAAAACATTAATGATAACCACATTTTATTTTCACCGGGTATGCGTATATTATATTACTGAGAATTACATAGTACAGATATCATTGCTGAAAAAAAAAATTTCACACGCCGACATACCTATCGGGTATAATAACGAAATACCGCAGTGTCAATGTACCATATTATTGATATCTGTGACCAGTGTAACCTATATAAAATAATAAAATATTATAATGTGCTTAAAAGAAAAAAAAAATTATGAAAAACAAACAAATTCAATAAAACTATAATACCTCGGACCTCCTAATTTTCGATAAGGATCAATTACGACATAGAAACTATACACGAGTCGGAATCGATTTACGATAATGGTCGCAAGCCATAATAATATATTATTTAGCAATAAAATTATATCACGATAATTTATTATTATTATTATATGCTCTGCAATTCTCGTCAACGTTATTTATTAGTTTCCTGCGGCTAAACCACGTTCAATAAATATTTATTCTAATTCCCTATATTATCTTAGATAACTTGCACGCCATGGTCTGTCAGGCACATTATTATTTTTTGTTTATAATAATTGAGGCATTTGAATTGGACCAACTGTTCCGTGTTCGAGAGAAAATGCAGGAATCATTCCTTATCTCTCTTATATCTTTGTAAACCGGCACGTGGCATTGGGATTTTGGAGGAAATTGGATGTACCCACGTCCTCTCTATATAAGTCGATCGGATTGATGGCATCTAATTCGTAAGTGTCATCAGGTGACTTTGGGGAAGACGATGGCGATACAAAACTCATTGAAATGTGAATGGTGAGACTGGGAGACAATAATATTATGTTCACCACTCACCACCACCATCGAAATTTGAATATTGATCGTGAGATACAATTTCGTACTTTTATTTCCATATACAACGACATAACGACATAATGCCGTTTGGAAATACTCACCGTAATGAACCCGTATTTATGGCAATAAATTATAATATTATAATGGCATAAAATATTTCTAGACGAATTTCAAGACGCGTTATTCGTGATCGAAAAAAAAGTACATTTAAGAATTATTCTCGCCGCCCTTCAGATTCGACGGTATGCATGTATGAATGTATAATTCGTCATATAATAATATGTACGATATTATATACTTAGTGTATTTATCGAATGGTTGCGTAGACCAAAAAAAAAAAAAAAATATGACGACTGGTGACACTAAAATACACCGGTCCGATTCCATTTGCAGCTACCGGAATGCGGTATTATAGAGGTGAAAAAAATAAGTGTCCAAGACGAACGTACCATTGGCCGTACGAACGACGGTTATTCGGTGTGGTTATATTTTTTATACTTATTTTAAATCTTTTACTAGTAATTTTTCGAATTCTTAGCGACCGGCAGATTTGCGCGTCGGAAATAAAAAAAATTCGATCGCCTCAGACGCGAAAAAAACCCTTTTTTTACTAAAGAATCGCCTTATCTCCGCAACATCAATAATAGCATTGCGGGGGCTAAACTTAACGAACCGTCTCGTATATTTTTCGATAACGCTAAAAAAAAAAAAAAAAATTATAACAATTTCCCTCGCGAATAATTGGCACTGCTATCTCGGGTCTCGTAAATGCAATAACAAGTTTCATATTGTTTTGTTTTAAGTTATTATTAGGTGGAACATTTGTGGTACGACTTCGGCGTCGTTTACGCGATCTCATACTATAATATAATATGATATTATGTAAACGTATTAAGAAGAATTGATCTCAAATAAGGTCATAACTTATAATTTAATGTCTCTATATACAATTAATACATTTAATATCAAACACAATATCATACTTATAATATATATATATATATATATAATTATAATATTTACAATGCAATATTGATCACTGTCCACTAACTAGTATTGTTATTGATTGGAAATAGCCAACTCATTGTTATTAATTATTAGTTATTATGGTACAGAGGACAATATTTTAATATTATTAAATGCTATAGTCCAGTGAAATTTGCATTTTCTATTTTTAAACATATTAAAAACATGTAAAGTTAATTAAAAACTATAATATGTACCGTGTACAAACGGATATTAAATAATGTAATTATAAAAAATACAATTTAATTACCTGGATATTATGTAAAATGTATTTACATTTATTATATTGTATATCATGTACAGTGTATACTGACATTGTCTAAATTCAAGAAAATAAATGTAAAGAAAATTAATTATCATTAAAATATTATATTATTATAATATAGTAAAAATAATGTTAAATAATTATTTATAAATTATTACAGAAAAAGAAAAAAAGAAAAATAATAATCGGAAATTGAATATTGACAACTAGTCGAATAGTAAAGCATTTTGGCATACAGTTTATTATAAATAAAGACAAGTGTAGCTTACATATTATTGGTCCGTTGCCAAATATTTCTGTAGTATATTATTTCTCAAATATTTCAGTTCAAAGATAAACCTTTTAATAGTATTTTAATTTAATTTGTTCTATTTAGATACAAGACGTTATCAATTAGCAGAATGTTATTAAATAAAAATTATATTCAGTATTTACTACCTAATTATTATATCACTGCGGCCACTGTTACCATTCACTTTAAATATATATATATATATATATATATAGTTATTTTATTATTAGAAATATAATTTAATTGAACTTGTTTATTTTTCAGAACATTTTTGTTTTCATAAATTCGTACAGTATATAAACATTATGGACGAAGTATTGTTATTTAAAGATTAAAGATAAAGTTGGGAGGGCAAAATTATAGTTCCACGTATCATTAGTTTCTATCCCCACCGTGGATAAGCTTAGTTAGTTTAATGCTTGTAAAACCTTAGTATTTGTAAAAATAAGTTAAACTGTTTACTTTCCTTTACTGTACAGATTGCAAAATATGTAATACTTAAATAATTTCTAAAATATAAATAGTTGTTTCTATAACTACAGTGTGCCTACAGACTATATGGAATAACAAAGAATCAATAATAAAATAGCTAAGCAAAATATTCAAATTGTATTTATTTAAGGTAGCAAATACGTATAGATAAAAAATAAACAAAATATATTTTCGTAAGCAACTGTAAATAATAAGACAGTTAACTTACAATCAATTTTAATTCAATTTTTTCTAGATTAATTCATACTAAAATAACACGATATCAAAGAAAATAATTTTTACTATACAGAAAATAATATATAATATATTGTATAATATAGAATTCAGATAAAAAAAAATGTCCTATTCGAGGCAATTATACTCGTGAGCGAAATTAATAAGTCTATTAGTATTTGCGTGTATGACTATAAAGTATAAACAATTCATGTATTTTCTAATGACAAATTAAACATTGCAATACACGTCACATTAAACCAAGTGTAATTAGATCTTTTTTCTATACTCTTAACACACGACTGGCTTCAAAATATAATATAACGTCGGGCGCTGGCACTTTACAAATTGAACGATATCCAGGATATCCCTCTAACAATATTATATTTTCTAGACTCGAAAGGCTTGGCGACTGGAGTATGCATCAGGTTCGGTGGATTTTTATAATAAGAAAATATCTCATTGACACTGGTGACGATAATAATAAACAATATGATTTTGCATACGTAAAACAATTACACGACTACCACGATTATGGTACAACTTTATGGGTAGAAATAAACAAAGTAACAGGCAGTTTTGGTCTTTAAATTTGGACACAAGGACGCATATTGAAATAAGGTATATTCCATTACACTAAACATTAAAACTTTAAACCTTTCGAGCATAAGACAGTAAAATAGTAAAAATTAGAATCTTGTGAAATGTAGACAATGTAGTATTTCTATTTATAAATAGGTATGTGCATTTAGTGCACTAGGTTACACAATTTTTAAAAATACGTAAAATACTTTAAAATTTAATTACAATTACAACATTTAATATTTTAAAAATATATTTAAAAAAAATCAAAATTTGTTTAAGTGCATTTAACAAATAAAATTATTTAATTTATTTAAGCAGGTACTTTAGTGTTTAAATAATACAGTTATGTTTACAGCAGTACAGCTTGTGCAAAAAAAAATAATTCATAATTTGTGTGAAAAAAAGGTAATTGACGGAAATTATTAAAAAAAATACCATAAAATGAGATGAAAAATGAATTACCTAAAAATAAAAATATGTAAAAAAAATGCAAAACAAAAGTTTTAAAATTGAATTCGTTGTTACATAATTCCAAACATTTTGCTTGGAAAGCTAAAAGCTAAAAAGTACAACATACATTTTTTTCAAATCCACAGTCCTCTGTTTAGTTATACAAATACTTCAAACTATAATTAAAAACAAGTTTTTTTCATAAATATACAAAAATTCATTTTTTTTAAATTAGTGTAGTCATAGTGTAGCAACTAGCAAGTGAAAAATATTATTCCATATAAAGACAAGCATTTATTATGTACGCGAACCCTTATATCTATGTGTGTGTGCGTGTCTGTGCGTATGTCGACTATAATAACATAATTATCATAATTCAAGCCCCATCACGTTGTTACTCTTACACACACACTCACACTGTTCGAATGATGGTCGACTTTACCGGTTAGAACACAGTACAGAACCCACCTAAACCACCGCCGCCACAACACTTCACAGACCAGTCGAGTTGCTGAAATCGCCCTACAGAGATCCGATAATAATAAGATCTGACCGTTTAATATTATAATAGTGCGTAAGCTATAATAATAATATAGTGTCTTGTTATAATAATGGACAAACGGAAAAATATTAATACGTTAATATTTCGCCATGCTTGCACTGTTGTTTTTTTTAAGGAGCAGAAGACAAGGAGTTAGTTGTGAAACGAAATGTCGCGTATACTCTGGAAAAAAACCCCCATCAACAACAACAATAATATCATATTGTCCACAAGTATGATAAAGTGTAACTGCTGTATGTATATTATACGCTTCTATATTACTCGTAAAAAACGAGAAAATCGGTTGGCGAAACGACCGTTTGGCCGCAATAAAAGATCCCCGATCCAGCTATCAGCTGCTATGTTCGGGTTATAGTATACTACGATCCGGGTCCAGTGCCGGCCTAGTTTTTAGACTTGTCCGAAAGTACATCACGTAGCAAAATTTTTAAAAATAGGTTCTGTTGTCACGCCATGTTTTAATCGGTTTTAAGGATATCGAAAGCGGTGATTTTCTAACTTTTGTACGTATACGCGACATACACTATAATTGAAATGTGTTATACTTAAATTTTGATTTAGATGCCTCGAAATTTTCTCATATTTTTTATTCGAAAAATTAAATATTCACATTTCTAATTTATCTTATTAATAATTTATTTTAGGATTGAAAGGAAAAATCGAAGGGGAATATAACATTGGAAATGTTAGAAATTCCATTTCGAACATAGGTAATTAATTTGTTTTTAGAATGATTATCATCGCCCCACTAGATCCACTAGTACCTGTGTTAGAAATAAAACACAGTATCTAAATTATTACTATGGATGTAGGTACGTGTGTTAGACAGAAAATCACTTCTCTTTCAATCATCTCTAGCGAATCGATTGTGGAACACCACGATATCTGCAAATGCTGATAAATCGTCAATAAAAAGTTACGATGACCTAATGCTATTTGTGATACTTTTTTTGCTGTTATTATTTTCTATCGAATGAATTATACTCACAAATTTTTTGAAATTTTGTCTTCCAGCAAAGTCATCAGTTTCCAAACACTAAACACCGCTGACGTTTCGCCCGATATATCAGACACTAGCGTCGTACTAATTGGAGGGGGATCGGTTTTCCCTCCCACTGAAATTATTAGTACGTGGACATTTTATTGAAATGTCAATTATGGGCCTTCAATTTAAGATCACATCAAATTTTTAAATCCGAACCCCAATTGTATGTCTAAGTACGCAACTGGTGCCGGGACTCCATATCCGACGACGTGAATCGGATAGAGCGTTCGCTCAACTGTCGGGTATACGAATTTACTGTTGCCCGCTTGCGAATAATACCTGTGTAGTACCTATATATATATTAAATATATTATGACTGAAGACGTCTAGTAGTTCTATCGAATGTACCGTCATATTATACCGCCGACAGTATTATTATATAATATATTTTATATTATATAATACTCGGGTAATTTCAATCGGTTTTATTTTCTCATTATATACACACTCGTTTTGTATATTTACTTATACATATAAGACTCCGCACGACCAATCGAAATAATCTATCATAATGGTATTATTTTATATATATATACATCGGTATGTTAAACCGACGAGCCTCCGTTCGTGCAGCACTATTTATGTATATATACACACGCGTGCAGTTTATACCCGTCAATATTTATGATACGTATCATATTCGACGCTCGCAAGTGTGTGTGTATGTGTAAAGCCATTTCCAAGTTGCCATTTTTTTTTTCATTATACAAACGTGCGCGTGCTCACGCAGTTGACATGACGTGTACATGTGCGATCGGTATGACCTCCTATCGCCGTCGTCCGCCGATTTTCCGGTAATTTCGCATTTCAAAAACCGTTCAGCGTCTCCATAATATTAATATTATGTTATATTAGAAACGCAGTGGGCATCGTAAACGCGTATCGTTATTATTTCAACTCAACATAAAAATACAGATGCACGTAAAAAAATAAATAAATTACTCGTGCGCTACCACAGCGGACGTTGGGTTATATAATAATATTATCGTGGTAGATTCGCAGTGTAATTATTGGCAGATCTTTTCCCAGCGCCGCACAGCAGTCTGTTCGTAAGCGATTTAAAGCCTGTTTAACCAGCCGAGGGTACAATGACTAACAACACTGAGATCGCTTCGCATCGCTGAAAGGGTGAGGGAATCTTTATGTATTATTAATATTATTACTATTACTGTGTAACTACCGTCGTGTAAATGGCGACGGATGTGAAATCATGTCGGAAAAATACAAATAATTTTAAACCGTGAGTACCTATCTGTTTATGATATAATGGACACCTATTTGGCATTCTTTTAGGGTAATACTCTGTTCCTCGAGCCTTAACGAAATTAAACTGCAAACAACAAAAGAATAAATTATTTTTGTAACGATATAATTATACTTTTAACAACATATTAATGAATAAACATTAAACTGTCAAGTGAATTGTGATACAATATAAAAGGAATGGGTAAATTGAAAAAAACAGGTTTATGATTACAATATTTTTTGAACGTAATTACTTTTAACTAGCATGATTTATTTCTAAAATCCAAATTGTATAGGTAGTGTATACTATAATATTTCCTAAATAAACATCGAATACGGTTTAATCTCGCCAACTAATTTCAGAAATCTCGTATAAATATTATACCGCATAAATATATTTATAATAATATACGATATGGTCTTATATCTATATCATCTATACATAATAAACATTATGATATATAGTCCGATACACATAATATTATACATAATGCGTTTTCTATAATATTAAAGTTATGGAGATCCGAGAGGCCCGTCATTATAATATGCTATATAATAATTTGTTAACAGTTTTAAAACAAAATATATATTAATAGTAGGTATATGGTATATGGTCTGAAATGATATTGCCGATTTACAAATAATCGTTGCATAATTTAAAACGACTGTTGAATTCGTGAACTGGATTTAAAAAGATTTAAAAACCTAAAATGTACGCCAATCGGTATATACGTAAATGTTTCTCCGGGCGATCGTTGTAGCGGTTATACCCATAATGTAGTGAAAAATCTTATTGAAAAAAAAATTATTTGAATTTCCGAAGATGACGACGATTTATGTGTGACGTATAATATAAACATACATTTAATCTTGTCGTATTGAAAAATGTGTGTATGTATTTTATTTCTTTTTACAACGTTAAGTCCAATGTCGAGGTCCCCAACCGAAAGCGTAGACAGCTAATAAATGTTATGCAAATTATCGCGATTTTAAATTCTAGCGACGTTAATATTTCGACCATCAGCAAACGACAACATTACGGGTTAACCACCGCGCGTACATATTATTGTTATGGTTATTATGTTCACAACAAAAACCTAGCAATGAATAATATGAACCGATTATTATAATATTGTGTACTATGACTCCCTCCGACGGAATAACACCGGTCTTGTGAGGGGTACGAGAGTGCAGTGCGAAAAACTGTGCTCGTTCCGTCTCGTCCGGGAAAACGTCTCTCGCGTGAGAGCGCAACTCGAAGATGGATGTGCGGCGCGACACCAAACGTTCAAAGATAGGGTGTGATACACGTAAAATAATATATATATAATATTGTTATATGAGGGGAACATAAGTATTGGTGCGACAAAAAAGTAAGAATAATAATAAGAAGAAAAAAAATGAAAAAAATGAGACGAGAGAAAACAACCACACAGACAACGGACACATCATACCACCACTGTATCAAAGGCGTGCGGATGAAGTGTGTAGGATACGCCAGTGTATAGGTACTCAGCGACAAGGGCCCATTTATATTATATACCGACACCCGTGAAACGTATTTGTTTTTTCTTAAAGAACTCATCAGTAATAATAAATTCAAGATTTCGTGTTTAAAATGTTTCACCAAAAATAAATAACTATAAAAGTTATAGATGCACGCGTTTGAAAATCATCGTGACGGTAAAAATATGATATTTTAAAGTAATAAATAAAAAATGAGGCTTAAATACTGGGAAATTCTATGTTATATTTTAAAGAAAGGATGCCTGTTATTGAAGGGGTTTGATATAGGCAATGTTTATGACACGAATTAAAATTTTAAATAAAATAACATAATAATATACAATTATAATTTAAAAGTATTTTGAAGTAATCCAATATAAGTATCAAAAATGGTTATTGCATAGTAACAAGATAAAATAACAATAATAATAAAAAATTTTCTAGGGTGGGACAAACTTGCGACATATAGTTTAATGATGACAGTATAACTTTACTAAATGTTTATAATACGCATAATGAAGAACTTTATCTGTGTCATAGCGATTTTATATTTTTGATATCACTACTCACGACTTGTAAAAATAAATAAACAAAAATGGAACTTTACGAATGATTGATTTTGACTGTCTTAAAATCAAAACAAAACGATTCGACATAGATAAGTCTATATTAACTGCGAGTGAAAATTCGGTAAAACTTCTGTAGTTACTGCGTCAGTAAGTTTGTTCCACGCGAAACTATTTTCATGGATAAACTACGGGTGTTATTGTGTCTTCTTATGATGACAACATCAAATGTGATTTTAATTCTGAACTTTTTAGAAGGAAGTGCCCAACTTTTCGTACTGCATACCCTTGTCAATGATAACTACCCGTTATATTATATTTTATACACAATATTATTTTTATTATTATTATTGTTATTATTAACATCAAAAGTAGAACAAGTACAATGTAATATGTGTAATATATTATATATATTATATTAATATAAACGTGTGATTTTATCTATCTTTTAAAGCATAGCTCGTGTCAGTTGTATCGAAAGTTATAGACACATTTATTAATAAACTAAGTGTAAAATAAACAAGTTGTAATAAGTATTTTATAAACAACAGCGAGACTGAATAATAATAATAATAACAATAGCGATATCTAGATAAGAGTACAAGTACAGCCTATTGTACAGATAATGTACATATTATTGTCTTCAACTCGTAAGAATCAAGTAACATATCTATATTTGTGTCTTAAAGTATTCATTTTGAAATGAAATTAAACTTTCCCTATATTTAAATATTACCGTTGCTTTTGATTCCGTATTAACAATGGAATTCAAACTTGTAAAACCACTATACTACAGTTCAGGAATCTTTGGTACAACACGAATGTTTGTGTATTACATTACTGTATAGCATTGTATACCTATCTCATGCATTACTCTATAGACTCCAAGATAAAATAAATATTAAACCAATAATATTTTATTAATTAACAACAAAATTGTAAATTTAAAAAAAAAATACATATTATTTATCACGTTTATTACGTTATTCGTTGTTATATGTGTCAGTGTGGTACCACTATAGATTTGCACTAAGTCCAAAGCTCATTGTAATATCGTATTAGTATACAGATGACCGGTGATTGTTGATGTGTACGAAAATGATATTTCTTTACTGTCCAAAAACTCCCGCAAAACCTGCAATACTTTCGTTAAGTTTGCTCGATAACTCTAGTTTTTGTATTGTATTAAGCGTAATATCTATGTTATAATACGCTAAATAATAATATATAATTTTTACTTAGGTAATACGTTCATGATCAAGTGACTTAGAAAATAACTCGATCGCTTGACCCGTAAAACCCATATTGAATCGATTATTCTTGCAAAAAAATAAACTTAATCAGATCACATAGTTATTATTTCATGTACTTACATTGTACAAAATATTGTATTGCGTTATTATAATATAGGGTTTATAGATAACTAGTATTTGTTATATCGTATTATATGCACTTTATAATTAGTACATTACTATAACTTAATACCGTTCGTGGACGTTCGTCGAGCACGACCGTAGTTATGGTAAGAAATTTTATCTAATAACATTTCATACGGTGAATAGTATTATGTATTAATGTATTACAAGTCTGCGGTGTGCAATATATTTATAGTTGTGCAGCGGCGGGGGGCACGCGATGATACACTTTTGTCGTGTATTATACCTGCAGCGAGGCTGATCAACTAATTACACAAATGCGTATGCAACAACACTACGACACGGCCGTTTAAATAATATGGTATACAAAATAACATGTCTACGTTAACGATATTACACTTGTACGCATATAACTAGGTATTGCATTCGCACAATATCTTTGCTGGATATTGTATAGCGTTATGAATCGTAATACTCGTATGCATATTGTCGGCGAGGAGTTATTTCCGAAATCCGAATCGTTTTCATAATATATTTAAATTTATGAGTATATAGGTAGGTAGCTTGACTTATTATTTTACCACATACATAGTTGAAAACAGCAACAACAACAACAACAACAACGATAATTGTTTCAGTATTCAAATTATGGGCGGATATATACGTTTTCCTCCAAGTCATCTACAATGTATTAATAAGTAAATTACTTTGTTTCTTGCAATACTATTAAGTTGTAGAATTTGAGTTCAACCAATTTCATCTTGATGCTTTACTTTAGGAATTAGTAGGAATTTACTTTAGTGTGGATAATGAAATAATTTTAGTTTTCGACGATACTAATATAAGTTTCCGTTAAAAAAAATTAATCTTACGAGTGGGTTTTGAAAATAGAAACTAATAATAATAATAATATTATTATTTATTTTATCAGCATCTATAATACTGCACATTGTTTATTCAAATGTTAAGTAAAACGTTAAATTACTCGGTACATTTCAAAGTTGAAATAATAAATGAAGAGAAAATAAGAAAACAATAAATTTTATAACTGTATTGTTTAACTAAGGTAAAATTGTAAAAATATAACAGAAGTATACAAAAATATATTTTGTACACATAAAAACTAACCGAAACAATAATATGAGTAGTGTAATGACAAAACCGTTATAATATATATATTATCTATTTATTTACAACATAAATGTATAAGCAGATGAAATATGAAATACTAAATAACCTATGTAAGTATATCGTGTTATTATAATACTTTTTTTTTCATACCCAATAATTAATATTGTGGAAATTATTTCGATAAACTCGATTCGTATAGGTTACCTAGTGGATTATAAAACTTTTATTATTATTATTATTATTATTATGATAATATACCTACGCGTTATCTATTGTTCCGGTCACGACGTTCGGGTTTTATTGTTTTCATAATATTTATAAAACACAATGCAGCGAGCCATTAAAAAAAACACACACACATATAAACATATATTTTTTTTTTTTTTGTTTTTCAGATCCGTCATCGATCTCACTGCGATAATGGAATCGGGTTCGCGGGTGCCCCCGTGACTAGATTTTCGAACCGAACCCGCGGTGTAATGGCGTGTCGCTCCGCCGTCGGTCTCGCGTTTAAAAGCCGTTACTAACCTGACCCAACCCACGGCCGTGGAACGTTTCAAAGAAGATTTCTTAAAATTCTGGATTTCTCTCCGTACGGCAGGACAGTAATACTGCGGACGAGCAGGACACTGACAATTAATGATGTTATGACCATTTTCGTGATGAATCCGGTTTTCTCGGCACCGCGCTCGATGGACGCCGCCGATTGCAAACGGCCGGGGCCACGAAATCGACACCGCCGCCGCCGCCGCCGCGAACAACACGACTGTACGACGGCGCGTATTAATTCTAATAGACTCATTAGCATATCCATGTGCCGCGTGTCCGCGCGCTACAGTGTACACTATAATATTATTACGTGTTTTGAACAGATTATTATGTACAATATAATGCGTTTTATGTGCGCGGAGATAACGCGACGTCGATTAAGCTCACGCGCGCGTTCACCAACACACGCGCTCTCGCGGGGCAGTGTACGCACGCGCGGCGTAATGTTATATTTTATGAATTTATAAATTTCAACGTACAAATATAATAAAGCACCACCGCCGACAACATCAACAACATCAACAACAACAACAATAATAATAATAATAATCGGTACGCACAAATCGTACGTTATACGCGTACCCACCTATATGCGGTGAAAAAAAAAAGAAACCGATCGTGACTGCGCACACCCACGTAATGTTATCGCCGCCCGGGTCCGCGGCGGCGGCGAATGGCGGTGGCGGGGAGGAGGGGCGGCAGAGGAGATATTTCATTAGCTCGTTATCGATAATTAACGTGTCTCGTGGCGTGCTGGCGAGCGGAAAAAAAAAAAAAAAACAATACTATACATATCTGATAATAATATAAATATCACAACAGTCATATTATATGGTATTTTGTTTTCGTTGTGATGTGTGCGTTGTCGGGAACGCGCTTTTCGCTTGTTTGGAACGTCCCATGTGATGGTATGATTATCGCAAGGGCTTATCGGGCGCTAGCGCGTCGCTGCGAGAGGGCGTTTTGCGCGTGGGACGACGTGCTCATCGTCCAGTTGCTACGTTACAATATACTCTATGGTCGCGCATAACGTTACATGCGACGCGTACTGTTATGACGGCCGTGTTGACGTTTTAAACGTTTTTTTTTGTCCGCATTCGGACGAGTCGGTAAGACTACGCTTCTCATCATAAACGTTCCCATCATATATGCGTACGCAGTACTACCAATATGGCTATGTAGTTAGTAGTCACTGCGCCCGATAGTATCATACAACTCGTATTATGTTAACTATTTCGTTGTCGGCGACGGCACATTCCCCATACTCCGTTCTAGTAACAAATGACAATAACGCTACGGTATAATATTTTACACAGCCAATTTGGAATATCTTAATCCGGTGTGACGTGAAAAATAAATTTGGGAACGAGAATTAAAACATAATGTCGTAAACAATAATTTAAGGAAGATTAAGTCTTCTATTATATCTCCCGGCGGGAACACGATTTTTCTTTCTCCAGAGCACTCAAAGTATCATCAACAGATTCCGAGACGAACCCGCTGACTTTTAATAGTACCCAAGCACACCGCGAGTGGAAAAAATACAACCTCTCTGCGACGCGTGTACCACTCTGTCGCGGTTGTACGATCGCTGAAAGTTCTATACATCCCAAGGAACCGGCAGAGTGAGCTCAATATCCCACTGTCTGTGCATTTTTTACACCAAGTTCTGAAATCACCGTCCTGTTCATAAAAATTCTCCATTTTTCAGAATATTGTATTAAAATATTTAAGCTATCATTTAACTTCTACGCTTGTATAACTAACGCTCTTTATTTTACACTCTTAACTTTAAGCTACTATTGTTGGTATTAATTTAGCGATATTTTAACGTTAATAACTATAATTTTGACGAAAAAATTAAATTAAATTATTTGTATATATGTGTTTATACTATTTAGTCGATGTATAAGTATAACAAATAAATAATGCCTATAAAAATTTAGTATTATTATCAAAAACAAAATTAAAATATAAATATTAAGTATTCATATCTATATAGGTGTATGACTTTGACGAGGGTCAAAGCCGATGAAACTCGACTGTATTACGGTATTGAACAAAACATTCCAAAGAATTCTAGTTGACTTTTAAAATGACTTTATAGTTACTATACCTAAACTATTATTATTTAAATATTATATTGCTTGATATAGATAAGTATTGACATATTCGACCACATGGACATTATATATTTTGTTACAAAAATAATAGTTTTGAAAACTTATAAATTTTACGTCGGTAAGTTTTTTATTATTATTATTATTATTATTATTATTATTGTTATTGTTATTATTAAAATGCACGTCATGTATAAAAATTGTTTAATATTTATGAGATAGTTTTTTGTCAGATACTTGAAATATAACAAACTGTATTATTTATAGGTATATTGTTATTCGTTTTGGCGTTTTGATGTTTTTAGTATATTTTATCATGCATATATAATATTATTATTACCTATCGAGAGAAAAAACGTCAACTATTTAAAACTATTAGAAATACATAACAAAAAAATAGAAACTAATAAACGATGATAATAATAATAATAATAAAAAGGAAATAAAACTGCAACTAACATTAGGAATACGATTTTAATTGGAAATAATTTTATTCATTTGAAATTTAGATTTGTCGATTACTATTAATTTTATTTAAAAATATGCGTAGGAACTGTTGCTGTCCATCACACGTAGTGTGTGACCGCTCTAAACGAATAATATTATGTTCTGACGCTATTATAAATTATAATAACACTAAATTCTTAACCAGTTCCTATTATAATATTATCCTACCAATTTTCGGTGGTTTTCGTAAAACAATTTTGTTGTTCTAACGAGACTTCTCATTCATTAACATTGGTAATTGAAAAATAACCTACAACTTTAATTGTTTGAAACAATCACAACGCCAAACAAATGTAGGTAAGTTTACATGTTAATTATTGTATTTTCCTTCTATTTCGTTTCGTTTTTTTCTTTTTACTATTGTTTCTGTTTTCCAAGTCATATAATGACTATAATAACGCGACTTGCGAGTAATTTAAATAGTTACTGCATTTAAATATTCTTACAAAGTATACACACACACATAACGAGTCTGTAACCTTAGATTCCCATATTGTAATTATTACAATATTACTTAGACATGTTTTTTTGACGTGTTAAATGCAATTTACAACATACATCTCAGCACTGTTTAAATAATTGAAAAATAGCATTCTGTACTAATTATAATTTAATCGTGAGTGTTGAAAACGATAGAAATAAAAGCGCGTGTACGTACAACTCATATCCAAACTGTATTTCTGTACGGAAAACAAAATACCCCACACAAATAATTATCAGTTACGACTTCTGCATATTATTATATAATGAGTGTTGTGACTATTTAGCTATATAGTGTTTGCGTAGAGGTACTTTTTCGAATATTTTATTATTATAGTTGTACGGATAAGTGAAAGATTATTATCAGGTAATTAAATACAACACTTGTCAAATAAGACTGAGCACATGTTAAATCAGCTATCAAGGATTGTTCGTGTGGGTATATTAGTACTTTAGTTGGCACATATTATTAGTAGTCTGCTTAGTAGGCGACATCACGCAGGTCTTTGCATTCCGTTCGCTGGTCAACGCGATATTTTGTGTCGGAAAAAATATCCATTCTCAACGGAACACAAAAATATAATAATATAGGTAATATACATGAAATAATACTAGTTTTGTGAAATGTAGAGATATTTTATGCTAGAAAATACCATGTTTTATAATAAAATAATTTTATAATACGAGCTCCGAGACTAAAACGCACCCAATCGTTTGTCGGCCGGTGTATAAGCAAATAACTCGTTTCGAATCAAGGATGAAAATATATTATTGCGTGTAATTTAAAAAAATTAACGTCAACGTATGAATAGTATTGTTCTCAAAAAATAAAATAAATAAATAAATAAACTGACTGTAAATTATAATATACATTTTTGGTATTTTGTAGAAATTACGCCGTAAACGATGCACCTAATAACCAGTTTATTAATATTATTATTATTATTATTATTATTATTATTTTGTCTTTTGTGTTATACTATATACCTACCTATACCTAACTGTATAATATTATGGAAATGCTCAGAAATCCTTCAAAGAATCTCTCAAGTGCGCCCTTAGAGCTTATACTCAATGGACCATCGCCGTACACATTACCATATAGACAATCTAAATAATGTTGAATCATAAAAGGAAGGGTTCACCATTCAGGTTTGTTCGAGTGTGTGCGTATATGCATTATTCGTTGACTATACAAAAAATATGTATCATTTCTTCGGACGTCTCATTAAAGTGCAAGTATATACAGGTTATTATATGTTGATATAAAAAAGAACGTAAAACATATATATTAAGTAATTTTCCAACTCACATATCCACATTAGAGATAAACTGCGTTATATCAATATTATCTAGTTAGTATCCTTTGATCCCGAAAGGTGGAAAATATATGATATTATTATAGCATGCTAGAGTTATTAATAAATTAGTACTAGTTGTTTTTAAATCTTGGAAATGTAATTTATTTTTAATGTTTTGAAATAATAATGAATTTATTCTAAAAGTGGAACTTTTAAATTAAAAGCTTTAATAGTTATGTAATTAAATATTATTTGTGAAAAAATAAAACTATTAAGACGTAAAAAAAATTTAAAGTAATTTATTTATGGTATAACTCTGACAATGGTAATATCTAATATTGTGTATATTTATATTTTTTGCCAATTACATTTAAAAAATAGTTTCAATTAAACTATAATAATTTGACTTTGTACTTTGTACGAATTTAATTAAATCAAAATAAATAAAGTATTTCTTACAGCTTATTATTATTTTATATATAATTCATACCATTATTTTAATACAAATATTTTAAATATATTTTTTTTTCCAGCATTAAAATGCAAAATATATTTAAGGTAGTTTAAAAGGGGAGTTTAGTATCATAAAGTGCACTTAAAGTTCAACCGTCATAAATCCAATTGAAATCTAAGCTTATTTTATAATGTCAAAGTATTTAAATATCAAGAAGAAAATTTAATCTATAATAACACCTATAATAAAGGATTTTTGATTTTGATAATTTTATACAATATTTTAAACTTTCACAATCTAATTAAACCTAATTTTTTTCTTTACTTGTATGACATTTTAAATATTGTTAAAAATACTTTTACATGTCGTTTTGTTTGTATGATTTATTAAATTTCACGACTCAATAAACTTGTATCTTTCGTACCATATAATTGTATTAACGTATTCATCATCAAACAAAATATAATGATTCACAGATATTTAAAATATTTTTAAAGGCTAAAAGCAATAAAAATAAAGTATTTAATTATTTGAATTCGATTTAATTAAATGCCCGAAGGGGAACTACATTATTTGGTATATACTATGTTGGGATTACGTCATCAAATTCAATATTACTTGATAACGATATGAACCACCAATAAAGTGATTGTATTGAATTAATCTAATATATTAGTAGCGTCTATGAATGACAATATATTATTTTATAATAATATTATGAAATAATTATGTATACGTCACATGAAATAGCTGAACTGCAGTATCTACTAATAATTTTTATGTATACCTGAAACCCCGCATATACAGTCACTCAGATATAAACGCCACAACTTGTTTTGAAAAAAAAATATAGATCTTTGGATGGGATTTAAGATTTAAGATTCATGAAAATTAATATACACGACCACATGGGCACAAGGCCTACTGTATCTAATGGATGCTACTTGTTCGAGTTTTTAGATACATGTGTAGAGATCATATTATTGACTATTGTATAAAAAATATCAAGTACCGTTGGAATATTATATTGTATTTTCTATAGGCCTTAGGGGATCACGTGAAAAAATGCTCCGAATAGAATGCGTACAACACTGCACACTGTCAGACAGTCAAAGGTCCAGGTTAATCTCTATACTTTTTACAATACAATATGTGTAACAATACTAAAACAAGCTATAAATAATACGCTTAGTATATTTTTATTACACCCAAAAAATGTATAATATAATAAAATATACGTCCCGTAAACAAACGTTTCGGTATAAACGGAAATTCCTCGAACGTGCGGTTCCGACAGATTATAATACAGTTATCGTAAAGATTACTGCAATACCGAATTACGGGTCTTCGGCGCGTCGAAAATTTATTAAAAATACATATAAAAATAATAATAATTGTTCTTTGGAAAGAGAAGAGCATTTTCGTCGCCATACTATACCATAAAGGTGGGTACCCGAAACAGCGTGATACGACTGTTGCTCGACTTTCGTTTTTATTGTGTTAACGGAAGTATAATGATTTGTCAACGACACGTACCCTGACAAACGGCAATAACAATAGTGACAATAACAATAACCCGGTGCGGCCTGCAGTGTATGATTATAATTGAACCGATACGAGCCAGTGTTATTATTTATAATCGGTCAATACGAATAAATAAGTTCCAGATGCGATTCAAAGAAATTTGGACGCCAGCCCGGTGTGATGTACAATAATAATAATAATAACAACAACATAATAGAGGCACCCGATATTATTATTGTTATTATATTACTTTGGAGAGAGATAGACGTGTTCGACTAATCCGGAGAGATTCGGACGATGTCGCCACACCAGCGCCGCCGCCGCCAACAACAGTAATCCTGTGACCGGGCGAAGAATAAAAAAGCGCAGCGGGGTGGTTGCGGAACGCGCGGGGCACTCGCAATGTATGAAATCGGGTAGGTCCACGCGCATTTGTTTCTTTGTTCGGTTGTTTCTGTTTCTGTGTTTATTTTTTCCACCCGCAGTAATGCGATTTACCGCATGTGCCCTTAGATTTCTTTTTTTTTTTTTTTCGAAAAACACGACCCGACCGAATCTACTTTCTACCCGTCGCGGCCGAGAGACACATTTTTGCACTTTCCGCCCCGCGGGGAGGTGACGCGTTCATCCCGTTATTCGCACCGCCGGGTTTCCCGGACGTGTAAATCACGATATTTGTACCGAGATCGGGGACCCGTGGCGATCGGGCGGCAGGGAGGTGGAGGGTGGGAGAGAGAAATGATAAAATGCGTCTATACACGCGCGCACGCACACGGCGGAAAGCGAAAAGAAGAAATCGTGTTTTTTTTCCCCCATTGTCGCGCCTACGTGTCTATCTGAGCGTGTGTGCGTATATACTGCCCGAGACCACCCGGTGGGACTATGATGTCTCAATATTATGTGTCCGTGTAACTGCGCGTGTGTGCACAACTGCAGCAGCCGGTTTCGATATAGGTATATCGTGCCAAGAGGTCGTAACTCCTCGGCGAAAGTCTTCGCGCGCGCGGGACAAGTACGAGCGGTCGGGCGCGCATAAAACGATATTATTATTATTATTATTTACAGCGCTCCGACGGCGGGCGGACGGTTGTGCAACGGTCGCGGCGGGCTGCTGTGGCTACCGCGCGGCGCTGCCGATTTACGGCGAATACCGCGCTCGGTCCGCACGAGACTCATCGTCGTGTGATATTGTTTAATGCGACAACGGCATAATAATCATCGCGACTCGCCGACGTTGACACGACCGCGAGTCGTCCGCGACGGGTTTTGGATCGCCCGAAAACCAGTCGTCGTCGTGGCATGGCGTCTATGCCCGGCGCGCATTACGCTGTGACCGTATCAATAAAGAAAAAGAAAAATTAATATAGTCATATTTTTAATGTAATAAAAAATAACGGCCGCGCCGCAACGGATGGATGATAGTATAGACACGACGCAATCGCATACCACACGATGATAATAATAATAATATTATGATTATATTAATAGTATGTTATCCCGCAGACTTACGACTTCCGTTCCCCGCGAGCTCGCGTGATTTGCGTTTTCGACGCGTGTTATTACATTCTAAAGATATTTTACCGTCTTCGACAACGCTGCGACAATATTATGTACCTACCTACTATGACCGCGACGGGTAGCGGAATTACAATCATATTACCTGTCGCGGTTTGTATATCGCCGGCCCCGACAGAGATGTTTAGTGGAAAAAAAGGAAAATAATGATGATATCGATAAGAGTCGATGAAAGTCCATATAGTTTTATGTAGATGAATCCCGGGTCAGCGCGCATTGTTCGAATAACATTCTGAAATAACGCAAGTGCACATTGTCGCGAAATTCCTGGCTGCACTTGCAACGTTGTGTATTATAATGTTATTGCTCAGATATTAATTAAATATATATCGGCTCCGTTGCAATACTATTATACTATCCCGACATAGGTTTCCGACACGGTGCTATGAGTGTTATGACAATATTTCCCACGTGCAGAGTGACCGTTCACAAACGACGAGTCACAACAAGTATTAGGCAGATCTTATATTGTATGTAGTATATACGATCTACAGTGTGACTACAGGTCAATCTGTTTAATATTGATGCTGATAAATATTTATATTGGGTATCAAATGGAACGAGGTTAAATAAAATGAGCGATTAACAGTGACAACATATTTTTAAAAGCTGGTTTTTAACAATTGATTGGACATTATTTTGTTTTTTGTTTGCTGAATTCTCCTTATTGTTTTCAAAAATTAAAAAAACGTAGTACAAATTATTTAGATTTACAAAGGCCATTAAAAATCCATATCAACCACGCTTAACAGATGGCTTTCTTTATCTGCACATGCTTATAGAGTTTAAGTACAATTAATTTTGATGACAAATTTGAAAATAATGAACAATATCATTGTTAATTGTAATTTCCACACTTTTATGTAATATACCTAAAATGATGTTTATTTTGCTATAAACAATATTTTTAAATTTATCATTTATTAACCAAATACTTTCAATTTTCGGACGTTGTCGCAGATTTGAATATGGTCGCTGACCCTGCAATGGTCTCGACGAATTCGGTCGAAAATATTCTAAAAAATACTACGATTTCCAACCGTTTTTATTCATAGGGTTACTCCGAATATAGAACTACGCTTTTATACAGTCGATAAATTTTATGGAATTACCAAAGTTTTAAACACGCAACACGGTAGTTACATAAATTTAAATTTATAGACATTAGAGCTCCCTCACATTATTTAATCTAGAAATAATAGTGGTAAAGATTCCGAACGGTACATAATATTCAAACGTTAATATGTGAAAAGATAAATATTTCGTCGGAACGCACTGTTATACAACACACTATGCATATATAAATATGCATCATCATTATATATAAAGCGACGGAACGCCAATGAAATTTTATTTATTGAAAGCCGTATTTTTACTTTATTATTCATGTTGTAGCTGTATGCTGTATAATAGATGTGTAGATACTTTTACAATAATATAGCGGGAATGGTAAAGATAAAATAACAACACACGAACTTAAGGTGTTCTCGGTGTATTTCTCAACGTTAGTCCAAACTAATAAACGATAATTTACGCCTATATATATATATATATTACATACGTATTTGTATAGATATATAATACGTTTATAGGGCGTATATAGCGTATACTGACAAAACGCATAGTTAAAATATACTCAAAGCTATAAACTTAAATATATATTAACATTAAACATATTATTATATTTATGATTAAAATGTACAATTTATCGTTCATGTTCCTACTGTGTATGTATAATAGTGCGAGTGCGACTTTTAGATTAAGAAAGTTGAAATTCTCGATTTAGACAGTCATCGTGTGTTGTAGGTGCGATTGTTTGTTTCTTTTTTTATCGATACCGTGTGTTATATGTTATGTAGGTATAATAATATTGTTTTTAACAAAATTCATCTGCAATGTATTTTAAAATGAATACGATAGCGTAATCAGACTTTGAAAAGAAACGTTTCAAAACAATCGTAATACATTGCACGACATTAATTATTGTAGACGAATATAACGTATAACAGGGGTCTCTAAATTACGATCTACGAAGTTTTAACCCGTTTTCCGATGTACGGCGAATGAATTAAAAAGTATGTTTAATAATATCCTCAATTATTATCGTGAGCACTCGTCATCATGTGTCAAATATTGTCACTTGAATCATAATTTAATGTAAATTCTGCAATTAAAATTATATGTGTTAATACAATTTTGATCTACTATAAGAACTTTTAGTTTTTTATACTTGACTGTCGTATAAAAAGTTTTAAAGCTACTATATCATGAACTATGAACTATGAGTATAAGGTATTTACGCGTAAGCATAAACCAATTAGGTAATGGGGGTATTTAATAACGGTATACATAGGTATACACTAGAGATGATGTAACATATTATACGCCACACTTCCGTAAAATTAAATCATACGATAATAATATTAATATATTTTTTTTAATAGATGAATACGTTTTGTTTTGTCTGTTAAGTCACCACCATAAATAAATAGTGTGTTAAAAACTAATTAGCTAACTACCTATATTATTCTATGTGTATATTACAGTATTATGTATTCATATTATCAACAATTAAGTATAATTGAACGTATCACAAGCAGGTATCACGTGATATTCGCAGTATTGACAATTGAACATATTAGTATTATTATGTTGTAAGACGTATTTTTTGCTGCCGACGCCTGTTAGGCAATTCTGTGAATGCACTTGACCTCTGGTCTGTACTGGAAGAAATACAAGCACAGCTATTTTGTTTATTCGTTTGAATAATAATAAAAAAAAAAATCGCAATAAATTAATGGCACAAGTATAAGTAAATATTTAAAACTTTAAGATAGTAAACATAAAAAAGACGATAAATCATAGTAGTCTATTCAATTGCTCATGTCGTTCCTGCAGAATGCTGAGACGTAATTTATTATTCATATTCACCATATAATAATAATAATAAGTCTCTTTTTTTGTGACGACATATGACAGCCAGCGGACCGCAAGCTTATAAATTGCATACATTATTTCTAAAGGATATACGTATTATTCAACGACTTATTTTTAATGATTAGGTAGTATAAATGTATACCAAAGTCCGGATGAGTCTAAACGAAAATGGGTAATAGTGAAAAAAGCCCGTTATTTAGTTATCGATTCAAATATGCAATTATACTTATGTATAGTACTGCGTTAGTTGTAGGTTTATTTCAGGTTATATTCAATACAAGCATACGTGCACACATTATCGTCATTTAAATTGTATTATACATCACTACAAAACAAAATACATGTATCATATACATTATATTATATATTTATGTGTGTAATATTTGTATTTTTACAATAAGGTGTCATTAATTATCCTTGTACAATACGACTCGCAGCTTTGAACTACAGTTGGTCCGAGGAGCTGGACTCAAGTACAGTGTTCTATTTTCAGAAACTTTCAGGGTATTATCTAATTATTCAAAATAATCACCTACATAAAAGTAGTTACTCTTAAATGTAATTTTTTCCAATTCAAGCACTGAATATAATAATATACCTTGTATTATATACATATTGCTAACACTGCTATAATGACATGGCTTCACGGTTTCTTCTGAAATGGATAAATCGAGTACTGTTTTATTCAATTATATGATATATGGGTATATACCGTACGGAAAGGATGTGATGTATATTATAAAGTCTGGAATCGGCGACGGAGGTCCTTAAATTCTCGTGCTCGACAACTACGCACACGCAGCGATAATATATTATGGTAGGTATGTACGTAGGTACGCTGTCCAACTGCTGAGAGACAATAGGACGTTCGGCACGCGCATATTTTGTTATGTCTAAAACGCGCTCGGAAACGTTAATTCGTGATGTCATTGATGCAAGTGCGCGGCGGCCGGTTGAGTAATGTTTCCTAGCCAAGGCGTGTATATTTTTAACGGCCCGTGACAAAAGTTAACCACCACCGCCGCCGTCACCACCGCACGCGTTAACGGTGTGGGCAGAGGTAATAATATATACGGTGGGTTCGCTATTAAAATATATGATATTATATGCACCTCTTTGCTATAATATCATGTGTGCGCATAACGTACAAAAATCTGCCGTGTGTGTGTGTGTATGTGCGTTTAATTTTTTTTTTTTTTTTTTTTAACTCAGTTTAATTGACAACGGTTGCGGTCCATAAAAATACGACGACAAGACGGAGATGATGGAGAAGAAAAAATGTCGGTTGCCTGTATGTATTTTCTTTTGTGCGAAACATCACCAGTCCCAGATTAATGGCTAATTAAAATAGCGTTGTGATCCTCCGCTGGTGTGTGCTTACCACATACATACACACATGTATACATGTAAACACATACACACACACACAAACATAAGCGTATATATGTATATACGTATAAAAAAAGATGAAAGGAGGACGCACAATATAATTAGAAATCGCGTCAAAATAACACATCAAAAGGCTGGGGACCGATGCCTCTCGGTCGTATACACGCTCGCGCTTACGCGCACCACGCACGTATGCACACACACACACACACACACACACACACACACACACACACACACACACACACACACACACACACACACACACACTTAAATAATATATTATGTATTTATAAAAGGTCTGTTTTTTCTAAAAATAATCCCGGTGACGGGTCATGTGCAAATTTGGAACAATTCGTACTCTGAGATTTCATTAAGAAGATTTGTTAATCCCTTGAAATACCTAAAAAATAAAATCCATTTCAGCCTGTCAAAAACTGTTTACACAGTGCTAACAAACGCCACAAAAACCGTTCGCCACAAGTTGATCGTTTATTTGTTTATGAGCGTAAAAAATTTCCTCCGATTTATAAAACTCATATTAAAAGATATATGAGCATAAAAAAAGGGTCATGTACCTTAGTAATCATTATTTATTCTAAAAATTTAATATTAAAATAATTTTCTGAAATTTTATAAAACAGCTTTCTTTGGATAATTATAGTTTATAATTTATTCATAAATGTTTATTTTATAATTCTCTTTTATACAATTTACCTAGGTACTACGATAATTTATTTAAATATTCAATTTTTAATCCCTAATATAGTTTTATATTGATCAAATACAATTGTTATTAATTAACTTCAAGGTAAGTATAAGCATTTTTTTTTTAACGTAGTGTTGTACCTTCAAATTATTGCGTATTAATATAATATTTAATATGCATGTGTAATACCTGTATAGGCTATTGCATGGCGAGTAAAAACAATTGATTTAGATAAAAGTACAACATTTAGTTAATTTCTAAATAACTAATACAAAATTGTATAGGATTTTCACAGTTGTAACTTAAAAAATATATAGCCAACATACATTTCTAAAAAATTGAAACAAATAATATTTAAAAATGTATTTTAAAAATTTTAAGTTAAAAAATTAATTGAAATATAGACAGGTTTTTAAGACAGTTTAAACATTATATTTGACACAAAATTAATCAATGAATTATTATGAAAATAAATTCAAGGAGAATTCACTAATTTATTTATAAAATGAAAAAGATCCATTATTACTAACAGATAAATAGGTAACGTCATTATCACGTGAGTGTAATGAAAAATATATACCTATAAACCTGCTTAATTGTGTTAGTTCGAAGGTGGACAAATTATTTTTATTTATTTTTAATTATACTTCCAGTAATCATTATTTGTTCATCGTATTTTGAGTGGGATTCTTGAACAGATTAACTACATAATAATAAATCAACTTCATAAGTCATAGATTATTAAAATAATAAAATAATGAATATTTTATTTTGACAATGGCAGCATACTGAGTAAATATACATAGTTAATTATCAATATTTCAGACCCCAAAGATAAGCGTAGAATATAGGCCTACAAGTTTACAACCATCATGATTTATTTATTTGTATATTACATTCTGTAAATATAATTTTGAACAAAAAGTGCTCAAAAAGTTAAAGTAACTTCATCTATTGATTGGAAGCTGAATCTAGTTGCTACTTTGAAGAAATAGATTTTTTTCAATTGACTATTTAGTTTTCCAAATAGTTTCCGAGGACAACAACTTTTGAAGAAATATAATCTAGAGATCTATGGAAGCATGGTATTAACCCGATTTCTGTTCTGCTTCAGATTCAGTTTTACAAGGATTTTACTTGAAACTAACAAAGCCTTTTGGAATTGTAATTAATTAAGTAAATAATTAATTATCTGCATAATTATAATACAATTTTCTTTTTTAACTATGAATGTATAATTATAATACCAATAATAGTAATAATCTTTCGGCTGAAACCAATACCAAAAATTAATCGATAGAACAACTAATAATCGTTTAAATTATATTTTTTAATATTTATTATTTATCATACATTATTCATGAAGTAAAATCATTACTATTTTACATTATGCCTAGGAAAAATATAATTAACTGTTACCTACCTATACGTTATTTAAATCCACAAAAATGTAATATCCATTTAAAATGTAAATTTTTCAATAATTGTTAAAATCATTTTCTTGGTCGCTATTCGGTTAATTAAAATTATCTTGTATTGTAAACGTTCTTTTACGTTGTAATATTTATTTCCACGAGAAAACAGATGGTAAGATATAATAATATGTAATATAATATACACGTGTATTATTCAAACATAAATTATTGTATATAATGGTTTATTGCCCTATTGGTACAACAATACTTTATTAGGTTTCAATATAATAGATTACTATAGTAAAATCAACTTTCTGCTATTTTAGAGTTTTTTGGCCCATGATATTGTGCTATACATTACGTGAATATATAATATATTCAGTTCAATAATTGAACCCAATGTTTGAAAATAAAATGTTTTTAATATCATTAATTTAATATGAATTTCCTGTAATGTAACACACATTTATTTTTTATGGGGTTGCATATTAATATTATTAATTAACCAAGTTAGGTTATACTTTAATTGTAATTAAAATTAGTTTGTAGCTGTTACTGATGACGTTGACAAATTCTATAAAGTGTTTGTAAATACTAATAGGTACCTACCATATATACCTACAACTTACCATTATATGATATGAATAAATTCTGACTAACCACGCAATTTATTCATTTTTCGTTTAGCTCGATTGATTTTCAATTCATTCCATGACGTTATAATATCGATAGTAATTTATAACTTTTGCAATTCAGGTGTCAATGGATAGCGTTCAAGTCAGATATATAGTTTAAATTATTTTAAAGACGAAACTTTTGAATTTTAACTAAAATTCGAAACTTTTTTGAAAACCAAAGAAAAATAATCGAATATTATTTATTACAGGATAAAAATGATGACGACAACAACAACAACAACCACGTCAAAAATAGTAATAATAATGGTCCTGCATCGAAACACGGACATTTGCGGAATTCGGGGAAAAAGCGGCCACTATAATAATGTATACGGAGTACAGACGCATTGGTATTCGACGCACAAAAATAACAATAATAATAACGAAAACGGAATATGTTATATTCTTTACCACCCACGAACGAATGCATAAATTATTAATATATTATATTGCATTCTGCTGAAATACGTCCTACAAAACAATAATGCCTAATTTCGACAACCGTAATACGCTGTTGCATCCGGACGGTATATCGGTATATATATATATATATAATAATATAATGCAATATTGTATACGGGCGTGTACGCATAGCTTCGCGTAGGCGCTAATTTCTGTTTATATTCGATATGTATAACACGGCCGATATTATTGCGTTGCTGTTATACGAATGCCATCGGCGTGATTACAACAACAATAATAATTATTTATTTATATTTATGCTATTAATGTTTTTAATAAGCGTACGCGAACCCAGTACCTACAAAATACCATAATAATAATACATAAGTAGTTTACGGATAAAAGTTTTGTTGACTTAATATTATTATTGTTTCAACAGCAACCGTCGAGTGAGCTGCTAAACGACCGTGTGTGGGTGCCGAAGAAAGTCGGTCGCGTAAATAATAAATATTCAGTCGTGGATTTTACGGACGGACCTTTGGCGTGTGTAACTCGATCTTTACCGACCTCCCGTTGTATTACATATTATTATAATATGCACATATGCATGCACACATATCGCATACCCGACCTATTGCGTTTTGTGGGTCGACTACGGAATATCATTGCCACCGTGCATGTCTGTGTGCAATAAATTTTAAGAAGAGTGTGAAATTCATCGAGTATTTTTAATTTTCTTATTTGTGTTCCCTTCGGGTCAGCCCCGAGGTGGAACTATAATATGTACGGATTACTGTAAGACGAAGTTAGAGTATGCTGCACACGTGACTACGTGAGACACGTTTAAAAAAAAAAAAAAAAAAAACAAGAATACGGTAATATAATATATTATTATGTCATTGCATACTAGACACATAATGATATTATCGTTACGGAGAAAAGGAGACGGCGTTTATTGACAATTAATAAATAATCAATGATATAATATTATTGGAATCCAAACGACAAACGAATAGCTGAAAACTATGTTATCAGTTACTTACAATTTTTTTTTTTTTATTATTATTAGTGGTCACGATCGGATACTAAGATCTACGGCAGAATAATATATTTGGTTGATTGTACGGACAACTGCACACATTCACAAATCGAGTTCATAACTCGTATAAAATTGCACTTGAAATTACAATATCATGCATATGAATTTCATAGTCTGCACGTCTTCAAAATAACGGTTACTATTAGCAAACATCTACAGAACATTTCGTTTTGTTGATCCATCATCTATTTTGTAATAAAATACCCGTTGTTCATAAATCGTCGCAGTTAAACGGTATACGATCCCTTGTGTCAAAATAACGCCATATTATTGTACAGGTATTGGATTTCAGGGCAACGTATTCATCGAGTCGGCACGTTTGAATGTCGCGCGTTTTTTTTTCTTCAAAAATGATTATAAGTATAACTATTAGAAAATTGCAAATGTGTCACAGCGGTAATGCAAGTTAACGTATCGTCTACTTCCTGTACCGGTGATGCAGTCGCAGACTCGCAGACGACTACGTGCTCGTGCCACTGAAATCTAATATGTTTTTAAGAGGACCGCGAATACACGTGTTTTAAGTATTTAATCATTATAACGTTTCCGAGTGAAATATTTTACTCTCTTGGGTCAAAAACGACGAAAGTATGACTTCATTGAAAATGTTTCGCCGAGTGGTGGTAACACGAGAGAATGCTTTTATGAATTCAAACGAGACAGGAACACGTGGTGTGTAATGCGTTACAAAGCCACACACACATATGCATGTCTAAGAGGAATACATCATCATAATATTCGAATTGCATGCTTATACATTTTGATGTTTAAGTATACCTATTGGTGTTTGAACGAGCAAGATTTCTAAAAACATATTATAATCTTTTCGCGTCTTATAAAAATGAAAAAAGAAAAATGCAATATTCAAATATAATAACTATTGTGACTCAGCAGAGCGTTGGTGTATTTATTTGTTTATTTTATTATTTCGATTATAATACTCGTGAATATATTTTGTGCTTATAATATTAGTTTATTGTTCGAGTTGTGTTAAATTTAAGGTAGTATATTATGTATAAGAATAACAGAAAAAAGACTAAAAAGAGTATTACAAATTAGAACCATGTGAATCGTTCGTGAATATTAATAAATTATTTATATAAAAAAAACTTTAAAATATCCGTTTAAAACCTATCAAATTTGGTCTTTCATTAATATATTTTGTATAATAATAAAGACCAAAATAAATTTGTTTTATGTTTGGGCTGACACACGACATCACTATATTTATGTGTATACTTATAAAACTGATACAATGGAAACAATATTTTATCGGCTTACACTGGTTTTTTTAACGTTTTTTTATTTATTATCTGAATATATAATATATATTTTGTTGTCACATAATAATATTGTACACACATGTATAATAAAATATTCGTCCACATATTATTTTTGAGTACACTAAAATACAATGCATTTCAGTTAAGAAAATATTATTTTTTCTTTCGGTTGTTCGCCGTTTAGCAATATATTATAATATTGTAATAGTATACTCGGAAATCGATATTGCTAAACGAATCATTTTGTGTGCACAATTGAGTGTGTATATAGTCCAAAGAAACTATGGAACGAAATCATAAATCACAATGGATTTTGTTTATAATCGGTTTGAGTATGTTGAATTATTGCTCACATTTCGTACTGTGAATTTAAGCAAAACAACTATTTTTTCGATGTGCCACTTCAGCGATGCACCAGTACCCAAAAAACATATCCAGAAGCGATGATAATATCAATAATAACAATAATGAATATGACCGGTGTGTGATGCAATGCGAGGAAAATATTCACTTTTTCATTTTTAATCACACAAATCGTTAAAAACGCATTTCGATCGAATGATTTATAATATTGTTTCGTGTTTTGTCTGCGTTTCCTGATGTTTCGCAGCCGTTCAATATATGGGCGACATAAATTCTAACCCTCGCGGGGTCCAAAAAGTTCACACACGCGCACACACGCGACGACATATTTTTCTCGCAGTGCTTTTATTAAATAAGTTTTTTTCTTTCCAAAGTTTCATTCAGGAATTGTGGCGGGGGGAAGGAAGTGAGGTGTGTATGGTTCGAAAAAAGTTTTGACCTTCTCTGTCTTCGTCATTACCGTCGCGCCCGTATTCCGGTCGTGTATCATCTCATTTGTGATATATAAGTAAATATGAGTTCTAGAAGACGTTATTATTAATAAAACTTAACGGTGATCCGCGGATATATATCTTCACGCGCGCAAAACTTTTCTTCTTATTTTTGCTTGCTTTTACTTTTGATTAAAGACGGCTGCCGGATTTGGACAGCTTTCCCCGCTCCTCAGTGCCCCCGGTTTCGGGCAGTAATAATATTTCGTAATAAAAACCAACCGTAAAACACGAGTTCCCCAAAACCAATATTACTTATGGTTTCCGTGTTTGCAGGACCCTCGCCTCGCCGGCAAGTCATAAATGTGCAAAAAATAAGGGCGACAAAATGAAATGAATTAACTTTGCTTGTCGTTCTTAGCCTATAATGTGATTTTAAACCCTCTCTATTACCTTATCCACGAGCAAATAATTCTTCTTTTTGTCTCTATTATTAATATCATATATTGTTATAGTCATGTTATGCGGGCATGTATCTAGGTAACTGATTTATTTATAAGTCCTAGTATAAAGGGACGTGCTCGTACTTATTTCTAACCAATTGATAATAATTTGACATTTATAATATTTTTAGTATAGAACGTTATAAAATGTTGCGGATTGTAAAATCTATATAATAAGTACACGACAAAAATTATTATAACTGTCGTATGCTATGACTATTTTAAATGTTTTACCGAAAATTACATCGTTTTGTATTATTAATTAACTACTATAGATGTAAGAACAATTTTATAAGTATATAATGGTTTTATATTTATAAGTAAGTCAGTTATTTTTATGTTATTTCATAATTTTAGCTTGACAATTAATAATGTTGTCCTGGTTAGACATTTATCAGATTCAACTATATTTCAAAAGTAACAGCAGCGATAAAATTCGCCTACAGGCAATTGACCTCAAATATTAATAAATCAAAACCGTTACAACATTATATACACGATTGCAAATGTTTGTAGGATATTTATTGAATAATAATCTACAAACATTATTATATAATATAAATAACATATATTTTAAAATTACTGTATATAATTATAATAATACGAAATGTAAACAAACTGTATTTTTGGTTATTAATTTTGTTTTATTTTTTGAAAAATATAATATATATGAGATTCGTAATAATATTTATCATAATAATCATAGTATTATTATCCTTATTTTTATCATATCTTAAATTAATTTTGAAGATCTAAATGTTTTTGAACTTATTATTTTATTAGTTAGTATAATATTATGTATAACAATAAGTGAATAAATTTTAATTTTAAGATTATAGTGTTTTTACCATGAAACTAATATATTTTGTTGTTTGCATAAACCGTGTGCAATTGTATAGAAAATTAAATTACGAATAAATAAAATTGTGTTGCAGATCCAAGCGGGCGTAAGTAATTTCAAAGAATTTAAAATCATTTTAATTCAATTAATATTAATCTTTTTACTGATTTTTTTGCGGTTCGTTAAAAGCGTTTATAGTATCAAGTTTCACTGAAAGTATCGTATTCTCGAAATATTTATTATATAGGTACTTTGGACTATGTAAAAAGTGTATACATTAATTTGGAAATGTAATACAATACCAATTTATAAAAGCGAAACATTTCATAAATTGATCGATAACCAATCAATACATTCGGCGTATGAATTATAATTGGATTCGATTGCACTCAATATATTATATCGTATACTACACCCGCCGCGTTCTGCAATAAATTATTATATTTATTAAAGGTGACGAGACAACGAAAAACTTCCTACAATACCGTCCGGGCATTTATTATTTCGTACCGCATATTATAAACTGTTGATCATATCAAAGTCGTTATTTGAAAAATAGAAGTGTGTAATATAATAAAACTTTACAACGTTGTCGGGTCATTAATTTGAATTTGCATGCACGTGAATAATACCTGTGGTACGCGAAGGTAATAAAAAATTATGTGTGTGACTAGCGGATAAATACACTGCTGAATTACTTAATGACTGTGCGTAAAGACACCAGGTCATTTGGATTCAAACACACATTAAAAGTGCATGATATATCGAATGACATCGATGTATTTAATGACTCTAACAGCGGAAAAATCACGATTTATTTTAAGACCGACTATGAATGTTAATATGCGACGCGAAGAATAAAAATGGTATGAGCCATTTATTCGCAAACGAACTTGGAAAAAGAAAATGTAACATACAGGAATTCTAGGTACGCATAACAGTATACAAATCACATAGGTATTTGAACCATTAAGTATATAACGGATGCCGTTTGGTATATAATAATAATAGTGATTTGGGTGTAATATGTGTGAAACCTCAATCCAGCAGTCGAATTTAATGAAAACCTTTTGAATCCCAAAAATATTTCATATAGTATAGCCATCGTGTATATTATTAATAATAATAACAATAATTTATTATTATGCATCTGGAATTCTGTTAACTATAATTTCTTGGTTAACTTTGGTTTGGTGGTCAGAAGAACAACACAAATTCTTAAAAGTTGTAAATGGTTGATTCGGTTATCTTAACCAGGACCACTGATATAATTTATACGCAAATCGATCCAAACAAAAATACAACAAATCAAATCGATCAAAGTTATGAATATGGAAAAATGCCTTTAGTACTTATACTATCAACACATCATATCGGTCTCGGTTTTAAAATATTCAAATAATGGTTCCGGTTCAAATGTTTTAATATTATAAGTACGTTATGTAGTATTATAGGTGATCATCATAATTATACATTATACCCTCGACTGGATAAAACCAGTACAGCCGTGCGTACGAGTAGATGTTCAACCCGTACACAGATATGTCTCGGGTACGGAATACAATAATATCTTTATTCTATATGCATGTACGTATTTCAACGAAAATCCTAACCGAAAGCGCTAGCGAATCGAGGGGGCCCGAGTATCGGTTGATCGGTATGTCGTCCGCCCCGAACGCGTATTCCCACGTCGTACACAACATTGTATAATAATATTATTATAATATTGTGAATACCGAATAATGAACCGCAGTGGTTCAGTAGGTGTCATCCGCAGGGCACGCGGTGAACGCGCTACAGGACGGGCCGAACCACGCAAAATCGCGTACGCATACAGACGGACGAACGGACATAGAAATAGTGTGTTTGTGTTGGGCAAATAAAAAGAGAGAGAGAGAAAGAGATGGAAATAACTAAGGACGGACGGACGGACAGACAGACAGACAGACGTAAAGCCGCCCAGAGGCGTCGAAATCTTGTACATTACATTATGTGCACTGGTATAGGTATATAGGTATATATATATATGCAAACATAGTCTTAACACTGCCATTGTAATAATAATAATAATTTGTATAAATAAAACCGCGAGGTATATATAGATATATAGGTGTGTTTACTATTATATAGCTGACCGGTGACTAATCCTTACATGTACACACTGCATATTTGCATATGAACACACACACAATATATATATAATAAAATACGCGTATAATATGCATTGTTGTGTGTGTGTGCGCGCGCGTGTGTTGTATATTAATATAATATGCTTTCCGACTTAGTCCCGCAAGACGAGCGTCCAAAGTGTATCAGATCTCGATAAGTCGTCACCGCCTCCGCCACAACAGAAGAGTTTTTCTCTGCGTCTATACATACTCGACGACGGCGATGTATTATACCTCTACGGACACTGGCGCGCAACAGCAATAACATAGGTTTTGAGACAAATGTCGCATAATTTCCCACGGACTGTCGACGTGACCGGCAGTGCGCCAGCCGTATATGTCGGTTGACTCATCACTATGTCATCACATAATATCTCCTGTCCGAGTCGCCCGGTCATTCGACGTTATATTCGACGACGTCGATGTGTAATATGGGAACTAGCAGACTGTTGGATTGAAAACCGCAGAACGCGTCTCCCGTCACGGACATTTTAATTTCTCGCGTTTGCCCAAATTCAAAACTTTTTCAATTATTATACGAGTGTAAAATGAATGTAGAAAGTACAACAATGCGTTTGGATTTTTTTGTTGTTGTGTTGAGCAGAGTTGAAAACATGGACACGCTGTCTAAAAGTTGTATTGTTTATTTAATATCTCGAAAGATGATGAGCGAAACGTTGTCTGTAGAGCAGGTTGAGGATGCCGTGTTCTTGGCGTGCATTTCGGCTTTTTCGTCACTTTCAATTGACGAGAAATCTAGTACCCGCATTAATTTTACCGCGTTTCCTTTGGTATATTGTTTGATGTGGCGATGACCGGAAATTATGGAGTGAATCTTTTCTCTGCTATGTCATTAGGCTTATGTGTGTTCGCAATATACTCGAGTTGAATATACCTCAAAGTCTTATATACACAGTATTATAGCATAGTTATAATTTGACTACGCACTCGTCGGAGATAAAAACGGAGACGCGAAAATCACCGTCCAACCGATAAACGACAAGGACGTGAAATGTACACAATATAACAATAATAAGAACAACGATATCACGATCTCGTCGCGCTGGAAATGACTGTACCGTTTCTGGGCGGAACGTCGTGTTTCGGAAACGCACGATTTTCACGCGTAAACCCGCAGCGGGTTTGGGCGTACGGCGGGCGGCCGATTACAAAACACGTCGTTTGAGCCCGCAATAGGAACACAATAATAATAATAATAATAATATATTATATACACCTATGTGGCTATGCGATAAATGTGTGTACACGTGTAATATATTATAATATTTGGATTGTTGTTGTTATATGTTTATTATTATTATTATTATCATTCCGCACAGTTTCGGCCGCGGGCTAAAGCGCGTTCGTTCGTTTACGAAAAAACACACGGTCCTCGTATACTGCAATATGCGTAATAATACTATAACACTGTGCGCGCAAACGTCGAATCCGCCGTTTGTTTGCGCAACTCGCGATCGTTTACAATATATAATATTATGTACAAGTACGAATCTTACACGCATAAACACACATTGCATATATATATACATGCACATTATTTTATTATAATATCTGTGGGCAGGTGCAGAGGTATAAGTAAATACTGACGCGCGTTCGTGCGACCCGGTCAAACACTGCGTGGCGATTGTGTAACGGCGGCCGTCGGCGGTCTTGACTCGGCGTGCTGCGTCCGTCCGCGACCGATAAAACATGGCTACAGTTGTGGGTATTCACATAGTAGTGTAGTAATAATATGATGACGTATATATATATATATATATATATATATATATATAGAAGTGCTACGCGTTTTACGATACTGCCAAGCGACACTTTTCGGACCATTCGCCGTCGTCGGAGACTTCATCGCAGTCGTAGTCGTAGTCGTATACAGGACGGGGGCGGCACTCGTGCTTTAATCGACGCGACAAAAAAATGCGTTACGATCGAACCTAATGATCGATTGTTAGTAGTGGCCGACGGGTCAGTAGCCCACCTATATATAAATATGTTTATAATATTGTACCTTCATATATATATAATAATATATGAGCGCCGCGACGAGGTAAAAGGGCCGACGAGTGAATAAAAAATAATGACGTACACGACCGCGCGGCGGGTGTACACGCATATTATCATTATAAATAATATTTTATACGTGTCATTCGCGTGTACGTTAGAAAACGATTAACTAAATTTATTTATGTCCGCCCGAGAATATGGGCGAGTGTGGATATAATATGCGCTCGGATTGCAAAGGCTTCGCAACGGTCGGCACTCCGCCGCGATTAGGACGCACAGATTTTGTTTTTGTCCCGACCGCGATGTACTATAATCGCCTATCGAAATATACGATGTGCATACCATCCTTATCGTGAGTAAAAAGGTCAATAATATATACTGGTTTCCTCCCGTTAACAGATATATCATAATTTATCAAATGCGTACGAGTTGCCTCCCAAAAATATTTGCAATAGTTGCCACCCACATAGAATTAAGTAGGTAGTGTTTTATAAACTTAGCTAACATATTATGTACCGCGTAAATATATATTTATGAATATAATAAATTGTGTTATAATTATAAAAAAATTCAAGATTACAGTAACGCCCAATAAATAATATATTATTGCATTGAATTTAACTAAAAGTCTTCAGTCATAATTCAAAGATGTAAGTTCAGACAGTGGTTATACATATTAAAATTCATAGTTATTTTATTTTTATATTTATAGTAGCTGCTTTTATAATGGGATTGACCAATTTTTTTAAACGACTGATTCTTTGTTTATTACTGGAAATAGAATCGCGTGGCCACCAATTCAGCCTCTTATCTAGTGTCACTCCGAGATATTGATTGTCGGTTTTCAAGGGATAGAATAATTAAATACTTTTCCAAGCGAAACGTTGTTAAATTTTACTGGTTGTGTTGTGGAATTTATCTTCAACAGTTAATGTAGAAAAATCAGGTTTAAAATGCAACAAAATAACTAAGGGTATAAATAAATAAATAATTATTTTTAACGGGCAAGAACTTATTTTAATTAATTTTGTCTTCAGCTTACAAGTATATTTACTACTACTATCAAAAGTACAAGTATTGAGTACTCCCGTGATTCCTATCCACGTTTTATGTACCAATTAGATATCATGATTTTATTTCATGCCTAGCATAATTTCTTACGTGTACGTTTAAAGGGTAAATATCAGCTTATTTTTTCCGATTCTACAGAGATGCGTCGTCTTCACTCCAACACTATAACGTAATATAATATTGTATTATATTATATATATATATGTATAAAATATAAATGCATGAATATGACATTGGCAACGTGTTTGCTTACGGCTCTCACTTTTACTCGGACTCACGGTATGTACACGATTCGAGAGGAAAAAATGCAATTAATGCACAGAAACGTTTATTATCGCGCCCAACGCGCTCACACGCCATATTATAATTCCTTCATTTCCTATACAAACACTTTCAATTTCCATCGTTAACGTTACAATGTAAAACGATTTACAATAGAAAATAGTAATCGTCTATAAAAACGAGTTCTTTAGATTTCGAACGATAGTACTGGATAAGTAGTGGTATCTATAGAACAGAGGATATTTTATAATAATACAAATTTTTTTTCTTAAGAATAACTTTTGGACAGTGAAAGTATGTAATTCACTATTGTTCAAGAAGCAATGCAACTATCAAAAACTATATTATTATACTTAATAATGCAGTCTCAAAATTATAAGAGTTTTCAAATTCGTAATGTTGTTTCGGACAAAACAAAACAATTTTAAAATAGTACACTTGCGACGATATAACTTTATACTTAGTATTTAATCACAAACCAATTATGCTTGAAAGCATTTTTATTTACAGTTAAATTTAACTTTGGTTGCAACACACAGTATGTGGCAGATGGTAAGTGATTTAAACTTACATATTACTCGTTTTAAATTAAATGTGGTACCTATTACTGTTAATCGATTGCTTGCAGCAATAACAGTTTTTAAATAATTTTAAAAAGCTCTATCTGGTTGGACAATAAAACAAGAGAAATACATGTCTTAAATATAAATCTATAAAATATATGCAATTCTTGGAGATGAATATACCTATACATGTGTTTAAGTATAACTCTGAAACACAATTAACTCTTTACTTTTAGATTGTAACACGGATATATTATGTCTGAACTCCATTTGCTCACCCACTCATGTCGTTAGGTTTTTCTAATTACTACACCTTTTTGTGAAACATAAAATATTTTTCAGTTCATGTGTTGAACTGTTAGTTGTCGGTCTGTTTTTAAGCGTATAGTGTAGGTAGGAAAATAAAGTATATATAAATACATAATATCCCAATAAAAATTGTACTATTAAATCAACTAATGTAACATACAAACATTTCACAGGAAACTAATTTTGAACCAAAGGTTTTAAAAATGATGGCAATTAGATACTATAAATACAGATTTGGTGTGCTGTACACACAAAAAAATAGGCTTTTTGACTGTATGGAGTACTATACTTAATACTTAAGCTTTCACAACGCTATCCAGATAGTTGATAAGGGTTTTAATAATTACCAATCTACGTATATATTTGAGAATTATATTTTATACTCTTTCGATTAGACTTATATACTTTGAAAGTTTAAATTAATTCATATTTATTTCTTGAATGGGTTTTATTTTCTATAAACTGTAGAGATAGTTGAATTTTATTTAAATAATTTAAATTAATAACTTTTTTGTTTATACAAATTTGTTTTCATATTAAAACAATTATTATATTAGCACATGAATTAGTATTTATATATTGTTTTCACAATCATATTGTTATATGTAATACAAATTAATTTTAATATTGAAAGTATAAAGTATAACGATAAATACTGAAATACAGCAAACATTATTCATATCTGTACATTTCAAAAATATACTTCGTATCGATTAAACTTCTTTTTAGTTATTATTATATAAAAAAAAACCCTCTAATAAAGCACATTTGAGTATAACTATATTATTTAAGAAAAAAATATTGCTTAATCAAAATGTTATTTTATTTTTTAACTTAATGCACTTCAAATCGTGTAACGCACTAACTTTTAGAATTAAATCTCTAGCATAACATTTGTTATTTAAATAATTTAAAATTTCAATAGTAACCATAAAATGTAAGGATATAAAAAATTAAAAACTATTATTTTATTACAAACACGTGGTGTATAAAATATAATTAAATAAATATATTTAAAATAATCACAATTTCAAACAATATAGTGAGAAAAGTAAAACGTAGGGCTTAAAATATTATTGCATTTAAAGTTTAATATAAATATGTTTTAATGCTTGTATAATATTATTTTAACATCTTAAAAATATTTATGATCTGTAATGTGAGTTATATTATTTAATTAGCGAAATTCAGTATATATAGTAAAATGTTCATAACCATATTATTTAATTAACAAAAACGAAAAAATTATAATATAATCAAACCTGAATTCAATTTTAATATAATTAGGAGTATTTATTGTATATTTTCAAAAAGTAGTATATCATATATATTAGAATAATATTTGCAGATCGCGTGACTTGAATTCGTATGACTGTTTAAACACGGAGTTGCTGAAATAAAACATTACTCACGTGTTGGTTGCAGTATCATCGTAATCTATTAGATTATAAAATACGTGAACCATAATTCATTAATGCATGGCAATAAAAAAAAAAAAAGGTAATTGAATTAATGTATATTTGCTTATGAAAAATTTACATATTATTATGAATATAATAATTGGTATAAATAATGTTACAATATCTATAAAAATGTTTTCGTATGTAAAATATAAATAAATAAATGTTGATTTAAATTAATCTGAAACTAATTTGACAGTTAGTTATGTCTAAATAAAAAAAATTAATGTTTATTATTTCCTATTTAACGGCAAAATGGCACACTAATTAATATTCATACTATAATACTTGTATATATTGTGTATATTATACACTCGTTATTGTGCAGGTAGATAATAAATGAAAGTACATAGCACATTTTTTTATCTTGCACAATAAACTCAGTAAGATTATTATAATGCGCTTTAAGAATATCACGTGCAATTTTACAGGATTCAGGAGAAGCTCCATCAGTGGCCCCATTTAAACACTTTCAATGTTAAAAAGGAAAAAAAAGAGAAGATCCCGCACAAAAGGAACACTATTCTCGAGTGACCGATATATACAGAAATGTATAGCATATATTTACCGCCTTAAGTAAATACGCATTTCATTCTTATAATATAATAATATACAGTACGCGTATTTGAAACGGTATTGAAAACTTCGCTGTCTCGAAAACCAAAAGTCACACTCAAACCGCACAGTGTACGTCTTTGAACAATATACAAATGGAGCGAGAAAAAGGTATGACGCTATATATATATATATATATATATATATATATATATATATATGACGGAAAGGTATGACGTGAATAACGGCGAAGCGAGCATCTTATTTACTCGCGATATTCCAATGCGTAACGGGTGGAAATCGATTCATCCGTTCACGCGGTCACTATTTTTGACGACTGTAGTTGTATAATGCCTAAAGATGAGTATAGGTATGTACACCCACCGATTTATATGATTGTGTCCTTTGTATCGCGAAAATGAATTCTTTTATTTTTATTTTTTAGTGTTCGCGGTGAGTCGTTTTTTTTTTTCGTTCATATACATAATACCTATACGTACACATTGTATTTTTTTATTTTTATAATATCGATGGATTCTATTCGGTTTACGTGCACCTAATACAATTATATCGTTCATCGCGATCATCGGAATCATTAGTGTTTTTTTTCTTATTTTTTTTATTCAATTAAATACATATTACTACTACTACTACTACTACTACTACTACTAGACGCATACAACATCAGACTACATGTTTTAATATGTTCGGCGTACAATATATGTATAGGTACGTCGTCGCGAGTTCGCGTTCGATGCGTATTGCGGCGACGTAACAAAGTTTTTATCGACACTAACAATCGTTGATGGTTTTGCGACCTATACGGCGCATAAAAAACGCATATTATGTAGTACACGTTATTAAAAGTGTATAATTATATAACAATCGTTCTTTTCGATACGTATTGTCCGCATACACATATTATATATTATTGTACATTTGGGTGTATTATTACAGCGCATTGTAATTTGTCATTGGTCGTTAATATACATTCAGGCATATTAGGTACTCACTGCAGTTGTAGGTACATTATATTACTATTATTATTATTATTATTATTATCATTATCATTATTATCGTGTGACACCGTATGTATTATAACAAACGATTCGAATCTACATACATCGTCGTCCATTAATTTCCTTCGACAGCGCGTTGCGTAATGTCTGTCGGTGTCTTATATATATTCGCCCGGAGAACACAATAATATTACAAAGGTAGGTACAAGTCGCGATTATTATTATCATAGTCGTCGTCGCGTTTAATAATAAATATTATTATTATTACTATTATATAGTAACGTTATTGCCTCCACAGCGGATTCGACGCTGAACCCACACGGGGCGTCTCGCGAGTTTTATTATTATATATTATATGGTATTATATTATACAAAATGTACATGTATATATAAACAAAATAATAATAATAATGTATCCGCGGCAGTCGAACGGAGCGCGAAAAACATTACAACGTCGGTCGGTCTTGTGCGGTCGTTAAAAGTTTCGCGCCACGCGATCTAAAAGGATTAAACCGCTGCGGCGGCGGCGTCCGGGTTTTGTGCAGTGTTCGAGGCGTTCGGGCGCAGCGCAAAGGTCACAGACTAATATAATAGGTACAATACATTATGTTACACTCGGAAAATCACGAGAGCATTTAGACGTAACTTTCGTACACACACTGCGCGCCCGTTAAACAGCGGTAGCCGACACGGAACTCGCGAAACAACGCGTATTATTGCATTATTGCGACGACCTATATGTAGGTACACACAGTACAACGCGCACACGGCGGTAATAAAATAATAACGTGCATACATAATAATATTCTATCACAATAATACGTTTCGTGAATCAATATCGCCGCATTAGAGGACCTTTTAACGAAATCGACTTGAGATTTGCTGCGGGTCACGGGGTCACGCGTATTCGTGAAATCCTTTGGCGCCGCCGCGCCCGCGATATCATTAACATGATTGATGCGTTTCTACGCGCGCTAATGACGTGTGAAAACGGCCCGCGACTGCGACGACGACGACATATCATTTCATTTATTATTACTGTTGTCGATATCGTTGTTACCGAATACATATTTGACCGATTTTGGTATTACAAACGACGTACATCCAAATCCAAATCGCATCTGTTTTTGGGACCGGTTGTTGCTTCTGCAGGTTTTTACGTATAAAGTATACTTTTGTTTTACCGATTTTATATATCATAAATTTTTTATGTTCTGATGACACGTAATGTACCTATGTATGGTTTTTGTCGTAGAGTATGTTTTCTCGCGGAGATAAAAATCGAAAAATACTAGAAAATAATTATCATCTCAGTTGTCGTGCAGTGTAAAACGTTTTGTCTTTATGTATTGTAATATAATAGGAACGCCATCCGGCCGTGGCACGAGATTATAACGTATCATTATTTATGATGACGGTAAAAACTTTTCCCCTCCGAGTTTACCTTTATTTTTGCATGAAAGAAAGCTTTTATTAAAAAATAAAAAAAAAACACGCGATACCTCTGGCCATAATTCCTTCCCCTCGTAGAAATTCACCCCTTTCGTTAACGACCGACAGCGTTAATAGGCCGATTTCAAACGAGTTGTCCTTAAAAGTTAAGAACCCACTGCCCCGCTTTAATATTCATAGGACTGGCGAACACTTCCTAAACGGTCTGCTGTAAATTTACACAGCCCTGAGGTACGATATATCACTGTTAGTCGTATATAATGCTTAGACTTACTACGCCACCGCCGCCACCACAACTATAATACTCTATACACGGTTCGCTTTGTGAAATTTCCAAGTTCACGTATACTGTCAACGTTTCGAGAATATATTGCAAGTCTATACAATTACAACAACTAGCAATTCATCAGCATTAATTATGTACATATTATCTTGATTAATATAATATGCTATGCGTATCGTATCAACATTATTATGCACAAATCAATTATTTATCACAATTTGTAACTAATAAGTACCTCTTAAATTATATACTGATGCGTTGCTAATATATTAATATATTAATTATAAACATTCGTCATTGAAGTTAGATTAATAACATCAAAATAACAAAAAATAAAATTATTTTTGAACAGAGTATCAATACTGTGTGTTTTACCTATTTACGTAGAATAGCTGCTGATGTTGAATAATTTTGAGAAATTAAAAAATGTTATGTTAGTAAATAAAAAATAATCAAAGAAAAATCGTTAAAGGTCATAATATTATAAAGAAAACAAATTTTTAGCGTTTAGTCACAAGATGTAAAATGCTAAATGCTTCAAAAAAGGTTAGCTGTTGTATGCAATACACGACGAAGGCGTCCTTCTTAATAGCTATGTCGTCTATATTACACTCTTGGGTCCGATTCTCATAAGATAATACAAACATCATTTTTAAACTGACGTAATTTATATTTTTATAGGATTTGTTGGTATATACGAAACGATGTTGTAGCCCTCTCAGTGTGTTGATTATAAAGGGATATCGCTGTTAAAATGAGTTTTTTAAAGCCGTTGTAGGCTGCACAAACTCGATGAATAATATTCTTCCATAAACCAAATTTAAAGAAAAAAAAAAAAAATAAAACTAATGAATATTTTATTACGTGACAGAGTATTACTTTCGTCACGTATTGAATTTTTTGGCGTTTACAAAAAATATATAATATGCAAATTCCAAGTAAGAAAACTTCACATTTACGCCACCTAAAACCACATTTAGAAAGGATCAACGGGATTTTGTCAAAATGCTCACGATTTCTGTTTCCTAAAAGCGCCTGTTATCCACCAACGCCAGAGTATATTACGTGATGAGGATTTATGATCGTCAGAACGGAATGTGACTATACTCAACCACTAATATTTCACACTTACCATAATAATAATTATTCCGGAGACGTTTGCACTTGTTATATTTCGCCGTCGTCCGGACACCCTATGGTACGTTGTTGGCTGGTCGCGGTAAACGACAACGATAATAACAATATGGCCAGAAATCCGACGGTGGTTCCCTGGGGTCGGAGGCAATTAAAAAATTAGGGAAACCATTAATAGAAGTGCTTTGCGGACCGGCGCAGATGGCTAAAATAATCATAATAAAAACCAGACCGACAGACCCCGTGGTACCTACGTTTTTATTCTCGAATCCGTTTTAAACGTCCACGATGTGCATTCGTGTTATCGTTATTTTACTACGGCTATTCACCGTAATATTATTATGTTTATAATAAGCCGTTGGGTGCTGACTAACGAAAAATATAATATTTGAACGACGGTAGAGTTGAATGGAATGATTTAAATTAATACTTATTAATATTAAACGAATGACAAAGTGCATAGTATAATAATGAATCAACTAATGAAATAAAAGAATAGAATAGTATACATATATATTGTCTTATTAAAATTGTATTAACCAAACGGCAAAATATATTTTCATTCAATTGCATTCAATAACTACTCAAGGTTAGGTTAAAAATATAAAATTAGCTTCCACGAAGTTGGTCATCCGGGCTTTCACGCAGATACTTTGACCAAACGACTGTCAATATTTAATAATCTTTTATAGCAATTATCATTAAATAATTTACAGCCTCTAGATTTTGTCCTACGGACTTCAAACTTGTTCCACATTTAGCAACTGTTAAATGTAACATATTTAAAAACATTTAAAACTTTGTTTTTTACAAGTTTTGTACTGCAAAACGAATTCGAGTAACTTTTTAAAATTTTGATTTTGAACACGAAGCGTACATGATACAAATTTTGTAATCCTGGTCGTTATTCGTTAAGAGTTGATAAATTCTAACTGTATACTTTGAAGTATTTTATGTGAAAGTCTATGAGCCAACTTGATGAATATCTACATTTTTTACGAGCGATATTATTATTATGTGATCGTTGTTTTACATTAAAAAAACCACAAGTACGATTAAACTCTGTGAAAACCGGCGATGACAGACACGTATTTTCTTTTTTATACACATTATTATACTGCAATATATATCATTATACTCTTGCAAACCGGAAACAAAATTACGATTATTGCTGTTGTTATTATTACTTCGTGAACTGCAGATATCCTCTTCGGAAATCAGTGTTTATTGTATGATCATGTATATATATATATATATATTTATTTATTGAATATAAAATCAACGGTTCTGTGGAATTTACATAAACAATAAAATAACAAGCCGTTCAAACTCGAACACTGTTTGCGAAATAATAATGATAAAATATCCGGTCCGTCCCGCGATGACTTGCCACCCGTTCGTCATTAGCCGTATATTGTTGTTTTTTCTCCGCTCGCGCGTTCCTGCGGCGCAGCGGTATATAATATTATTATAAAGCATCATATTTTGTTACCGGAAAAATGTACGGAGACACGGCTTGGAAATCGATCTAATCGGCGGACGATCGCCCGCATATTTAATGGTTCGCAAACTGAATTTATCACGGACGTTTGGTATAGGTGAGCGTCCCTGCTCGACGCTGCCGCCGCCGACCTGTGTCGCGCGGTCGGTGGGAATATACTTTTCAGCACATTTTTAACTCCGCTAAAACCGTGTACAACTGTCTCCCGCGACGCGTATAAAAAAGGACGAGTCATTAAATTCGTTTATCGTGTAGACAATAATTTCTGCACGTTTGTCGGGATTATAAACCTGCGCGAGGTCTCTGTTCGGTGTGTGTGTGGCCAGTGTAAAACAATACTCTCGTACTGCAAGTGATGGTTTTATTTGTCCATAAAATCAATCTGTTTCGAAAGCGCACTCGCGCAATACTCCTACACACGTACGCGCACACACACATACTCACTCATTCGTACACCATACATACATACACGAGCATACACACATTCACACGTCCGTGCGCCAGTAATATTATATTATATTTTATATACACTTCACAGTGCTCGTGTGTTTAATAAATGGTATTTGTGATGCTTCGGATGGCCGGACTGACGAAATAACGTGTATACAAGCGGCTGCGATCAATTCCGATGTCGCCAATGATAATAATATTATAATAATGAAATTCAATTAGACATCGGTTCGCTAACACGTTCGTAATATTAGACGCATTCGTCAGTGCTCGTATTTTGACATTGATAAATAAATAGACATAAAATATATGCAATCCTGATACGCGTTTGCAGTGTACAAATTGTACGTTTATATATTTTATTTTTATTTACATATTTTATTTACTCGTGTTATACACGAGCCTTATGCGGTTTTCGGATTGCCTGTTCTTTTAATAATTTGTAATTATTATAATATTATTATTGTAGACGATTTTACAATAAAAATCAGTTTTTATAAAAATCATAGAAATCTTACTTATTTTATTAATACATCTTCAATCCGAATGCATTTTATTCTTTTATTCATGATTTTTTTGTTCTATCAGCTTAGCTTTTAAATATATTTACTTATAGAGATTAAATGAGTTCTCAGAATGTTGAATGTTGAATAATGTTGCTAATTATATAAGTGTATTAGTTTACCAACCAAACCAACTACTGTAATACATTATAAATTTAATATAATTTAGGCACTTACTTATTAATAGTTGTAACTATATTGCTGGAGAGCGAGAAATTGCCGGAAAAACTTTTCCCAAAGAAATTAATAACGACTGGGATTCTTTTTATTGTATTGCGTTTTTATGTATATTTTTCAGTACATAATTTTATCGTCTGGTTCAATAGTTATTACGCTTCCGAATGGATAAATCGTTAATATTATAACAACGAAACAAATCCGCTGCAGCGAGAATAATAACAATGGCAAATAAATATGTTTGAACACTGTTATTTAGTGCAGTCCTGGTCGAACAAGGATCTTCCCATATACCGCAGGGTCGACCACCATATATTTATATTACCAAGTTAGGGGAAGAAATTATTATTGGAGTAGATTTTCTAGTATGGTGCCTTTATGGGAAAACGGACGGTGTACTGATCGTGTCTTACGCCGGCTTGGCAATAAATCAGTACGAAAGGATGACACGGCGCAGGTCCTGTGGTGGACGAGACGCAGAAAACCGTAAAGGTTTTCATTCTCCTTACATGTACGTGTATGTTATTACGCTGTCCTTCTTATTCCCCGCTCCGGCGAGACCCCGCGTGTCACCTGCTCTACAGACGAAAACATTCTCGTTATTTCGTCTCAAACGCTTTTGTTCCGAATGAAAAAGTGTGAGGGCCAAAAATAAATACTTCTACTGCAACAACTGAGACTATATATGCGCTGTCAAACGCCCGAAACAAATTTTTCACACATATCGTGTTTAAATAATTGTACTGGGACTGGTGGTGACATGGTGTCGACTGCAAGACAACCAGCAAGCTCGACATCGAATCGTATTATCACGCCCGTGTTCGTGGTCATAAACCGTAAGTCCGATATGAACGTCTCGTGTGAGTATACATATAATATGAAAATTGCATTTTGATTTCAAACGATAAAAAATTATAGACGAAACGATTTGTACACATAAAATGCATATAAATAATAGCATTATGGTTTGGAATTTTAGGTATGTATTTATTATCCATTAATTACTATAATAATATTAATATTTAAGTTTCTGAGCAAAGTGATTTATTTATTTATTTATTATTTTGGTAATGTATACTGTATACGTTTTAATGCTTCATTTAAAACGTCGACAGTGGACTTTGATAAATAATTGGATTTATTTATTATTTTTGGGAGTTTAAAAATATACATAGTTCGTTTTAAAATAATTAGGAAAACAAAAAATAAAAATAGAAAAAACCAGGAATTTTTCACAAAACCAGTTCACAATAATAAATTTTATTTTTTTTGTTGTAATTCAAAAATAAATCACTATAAACACACAATATTTATATTTGTAAAAATTTGGTATGGTATAATTTTCAAAAATTGTTTGACTTTTTTATTATGTTTTTATTGAATTTAAGTTAATAGTAATAATAATTAATTATATCAGTATTATATACTTATGTTAGAACCGATAACATAATAAATATTATATTTTCGTCAAATATTAAATCAATCTCAAGTATTATTTATAATAAAATAAATCATTACGATAGTTATACAATTATAATATAAATATACTGTAAAATATGCTTGGTAATGTAGGCTGACAGATTATATAAACAGGATTGTTTTTCTTTAATTTATATTTATATTTTTATTTATACTTGCAAATATTTATTTATTTCATATTCAACACAACCATTACAGCGACATTACACTCGACAGTCGACACCTGTTGTTCAACAGAAAGGTACCTAATTGCTTATTTAAAAAAATTAACACTCGATATTTATTAATTATATATTTCTAAAAACGGTGAACGGATTCGTAATGTGATATGTGGCTTAAAATACAGTAAATAAAAAAATGCCTAATTTCAGAGACATTAAACCTAAAAAAAAAAAAAAAAACTATAAAAGTGTTTCATTTTTAAACGGTTAATATTTTGATGATTTTAATCTTACACATTTATGTGTTTTCTGTAGGACATAAAAACGGTTTTCCATTTATTTTAGTTAAATATAAGTCACAATATGACATTAAGTATTATAACATAAGATGCCATTAAAATGTTTATTCCTACAATATCATAGTTCATAAAAATAAATATGATTTTAGAGTAAGAAAACAATATTTTATTATGATTATATTTTGCCATAAACATTTTTCTTGGATCGATTAAACAAAGAAATGCAAAAGTGTTGGTATACATATTTAGTATTTTATTTCAATCGATTCATAAAATACAAAAATTTCTCAAAATAATGATCTTATTTAAAGGTATTAACGTAGGTAAGGTATATTATAACAACCACAATCGAATAAAATACTATTTGTATGTCCCCAAATTCGAAGAATAATACTTTGAAGTCTGCTTTCATTTAATAATTCTTATTATCGACCGTACAGTGTAATAAACGGTATACTAGAGCCACTTCAACGTCTGTCGTTGGATCATTATTTCTTCAGCTGTTGAGGTTTTGAACAAATTTATTTTCGCATGACATACGAACAATGAATCAAACACAAACCCATCGCGGTGATTCAAATGGGATTTTTGGGGTGGAAAGAGTATCCGAGGACCACGATGTTTTGATAAATTATTACTCAAACGTAGAGTAGTCTCGTCGGTAGTATATGCATGGAGAATATGTATACATTTTGTTAATTTTATGAGTCACACTGTGAGTCTGTTGTTCAGTTGTATTACAATACAATATATAGGATTTCAGGATTTATCTCTTTCGAGTATTTGGTTGTAAATGCTGTACAATAAAAAAAAAAAAAAATACAAATAATAATTGTGATGATTTACAAATATTCTAAATATTGACATATACAACTGATTATAAAATAAATAAAAATTGATTGTAATTCGTGTAATTGGTAATCTGATATATTATTATTATTGTGCGATTTACTCGTACACACCATATACGAATACAGTATAAATTTCTACATTTTGCATATAATATTTTGTATTAAAATTATATTTCAGTGGGGTATTCTGACGTGGTTTATTATTTTTAAAATACATTGTCATCAATTTATGTATATTAATTAATATCTTCGTCGTCACGGTAGTTTCAATATTTATTATATTTTTCAGTTTTAAGATAGATATAAATGACTCATTTGCCTTAAACATTGTATAGTTATGAGAGGTCTACACAAGTTGATAATTTAAAATCTAGCTCAACAATTATTAATTTACAGTTTCATCTAACCTTGCACGAAATTATTTTTTATTAATTCAATTAATTTACCACAAGCCTTACAATATGGTAGATGAATTGTTAGAAAATTCACTATTTAGTAATAATAATGTTTTAAATAAGAAATATTATATTGAATATACTGTATATAAACAATAAATTAATAAACTTATAACAGAAAATAAGTGAGTACCTAATATATATATATATATATATATATATTAGGTACTCACTTATTATATACAGTATATATATATATATATACTGTACATAACTAAATACTTGATTTTACTTTTATTTATATGATTATACTAATAAATATTGTATGATTAAAAACTTAGCAAGTCTTTTTAAATAGGTGATGTGATTTAGATTTTAAAAAGCACTACATGTACCTGTTATAATGTCATTGTTATTAGGTTAGTAAATTAGTCTGTTGTGCCATAATTCAGGTTAGGTACTTAAATTATTGTTGGGCTCTGTGATGTTGTATAATATTATAATCTGAATAATGCAGGTCAATTATTGAAGCAATAAATTCAACAAGAAGTAAATTTAGTACCAAACTAATAATAATTATTTCAGACATTTCAGAACTGTATTGGTATGAATTATTGTTGGACGCTAAAATGATATGCACTGTTTCAATGTCGAACAATAACTAAATTAATATATATTGCGTTACAGAACACATGCGTACTAATATTTTTTGTTTTCTTGATGAAAAGCACTCGCCCATATTATGTATATCTTTGATTTTCATAAATTTTAGTATTTTTTCACTGTAATATGAACGATAGACGGTCAGGTCGATTTTGCTTTAGGTGGGCGTTAAGGTACAAAACATGTCTAAATTGTTTTAATTTTTTTATTTGTTGTCTTAATCTTAACTACCGATTGCTGTTTGGTTTACAAAAATATTTAAAATAATATTCGAAGATCTAAAATTTCCGGCAACGCTGGACGTAGCTAGACGTACCGATCGATTGGCGGGCGATATAATTGTATTGCCTGACAACGTTTTCTTGTATTCGTCAAAACAACGAGTCGTCGATTTTGACACGCACTCGCCAAGTTAAACGAACGGAAACGCTATACATGACCGAACGGTATTTTATTTTCATTGTACGCCATCGATATATGCGATTTAAAGAGTGTATGTGTGTGTGTGTGTGCAAGACTGAGAGAGTGTAAGACTCAAGTCTGGAAAATCAACGCACAAATTTGAAATTAGTACGAAACGTCGAACGGCCTGAGGGCTGTTGTACGGCGATGTCCGTCGGGCGTAAACATTCTTTTGCTCTGTTATTCCGAGCCAATACACCTGTCTACGGTGAAATCAAATCTGCAGCCCGTCTACGTTCAGCACCCGCTGCCGTGTATTCGGGAGTCGAGACCTTTGAAAAATGCCAACGAACCGAAAACGACGACGCGCGACAGTGATCGCATCGAAAGCTTGTGCGAACATATACCTACGTATAGGGTATACTAATACATTATAGTGAAGTATCCCGAGGCGACATCTCACGTAGGTACCTCTCTCAAAATCACAAATATTGAAATCGATATTGGGATTTGTCGGATGATCAATTTATTCCTGGAACACAATGAGTATCTAAATAGGCATAACAGGTATATTATATTATATAACATCATATATTTTTTAGGTAGGTATGACACAATAAAAAATTAAAAAAAATGCTATTATATGTGGTACAGTAATATAATAATGTTGTTTGTTATATCGTATGATGGTAATCGCACAGCATCATCCTGTAAGTACACGATGTGTATAATAATGAGATTTTTCTTATGAAAAACTATTTCAACTATATTCCGTATTTTAAATTTGCGCTTTTTTGCACTATCCTGTTTTCCATATTTTACAAGCCAATGTATGTTAAAGCGATGATTTTTTCAGACAAAAACAGTTTCATCGTTACTTAGCCTCCCGGAATTTCCACGGATTTTCACAACCTACCCCTAACGAATGCCCACGCGCGTTATTCCCACCGCACACTAAACTCCTTGCGTCTACACGCAATCTATTTCACACACCCTTATCCTGTTGTTATTTGTACTGTCAAACGCGCGCGTAGTCTCCAGAGACTTTCACTGCAACACTTTGCACATCAAAATATTCACGAGTGTCATTTACAGGTCATATTTCCATCGGGCTTGTTAATATTTCACAGGATTAAAAGACTAATCGGTTCTCGCAAAAATCTGATTCACCACCCTACTTCTGGAATAATTTATTCATAATCGCGGTATGACTCATCGACTGAGCCTTTTCCTGACGTAGTAACTAAAAACTATATGCATAATACACTTATAACGTATATGCAAATTTAATGTAATTGTATACATTGTAGTTATTAGGTTAAAATACAACAAAAAGTTCAAATCAATTCATATAAAAAGGTGTTAAAAAAATATTTTTTGAAAAATAAAATCTTGTCGACTTCATTTCAGAAAAGAGTAGATGTAAGTTAAAAAATTATTTGATTTAAATGTAAAACTCATCGATTTCTACCAATATTTAATAAAACGTGTACGTTTATTAAGCTTTATAAAAAAAACTTATAGTTTTACGATAAATATAAGTTTTATTGCTTGGAACTTTATCATATTCTTAAATAAATACATTTGAGTTTCTGTAACTATATGTATAAAATTAAAATTTATACTGTAATATTTTGAACGCACTTAAACCTGTATCAATTTGTGTAAATAAAAAGGTAGTCAAGTGGGCAATTGATTTGCTGTACATTAGTTGTCGAGTGGGTCACTATTTTATGGGTATTGGTATGTTAAATTTTAATTCAATGATGTATCATTTCTACACTAATAAAATTCTGAACGGAGCCGGTCTGTCAGCTTATATACAACTAAGTATATTTCGTAATTTATTTTTTGATAAAGCTGTTAAAGTTATTAATTTTACTTTTGGTATTAATTGCGGTAGGTTGATATATTTTTTCTTGAAAATATTGTATTTATTATACTATTATTATTTAATTATTATAATAATGTATATTTATATCATATTGGGCGTATTATATCATCTTATACAACTTAAAATGTAAAAACATATTTCTGTAAGTACCGTATAACAAAAAAAAAGATAAATTTTATAATAATAAATTATTTCCTAAAATGAATCAAAAAATGTCATTGCGTATAGTAAAACTCATAATAATATTATGATATAACTAGAAAGCTTCATGTATCACAAATATTGTTTTAAATTATTACAAAATAACCAACATCGTTATTTTTCATTAAATAAGCGAATTCGTCTAAAGTTTAACTTTAAATGTCTGCAAAAATATTTTCCAATACTTTTTTATATTTTATGGTATCATGGTATGAATTAGATATTCTTGCAATATTTGCAATTTTGATGTATTTCATTACAATTCTAATTCTAAATCCATATAAAATAATAAAGTTACTTAAGATTTTTATATTCTATTGCACAATAGTTTATGAGGATATTTATATTACAATATCAAGCATTTTTACCAAGTAAATCGATATTAGTTATAGAAAATAACTAAAAAAATTGAAAGTTTGTCATGGATATAAATAACTCAAAGATGGTAAAATATTTTAAAAATATTATCGTAAATAAAAATTATAATATAAAAATTCAGTGAAAATTTAAAATATCTACGGTTATCTGTTTATAAATTACCTACACTAACTTGTTTTGTCAAAAAATCGATCTGCGTACAAATTCCCTTTTTCTTTAACTCTTTTTTTTTGTTTTTCTCCCAGCTATAAAAAAATAACTAGGAATTTTTTACTTTTGATCCTTCAAATATTACCGATTAGATGATCCACATTTTTACCAGATTTCACCCCTATTTACTGTCCCAAAAAATGAAGATAAACCGAAAAAAATACACATCAATGTAAAATCAATACACTGTCATTGCTCTGCTCAAAATTTAAAACAAAACTACAAACGTGATAATACATTGTTACGCAAGACTTATTTATATTTTGCAAACATCGTAAGTTTACCGATATTTCCCATAACATATGATATACTTGTATGAAAAATAAAAATAAAACTGTGGTTATCGATACCTCAAAAGTTATAACCGCGATTATCAATTAAAAGTAAGTGACTTTTAAAGTGATATGTTCCATCCGCGTCCCGTGTAATTTACTTTCGTAGAAAGTTATTCATGGCTTGCAACGATTTCAGCTACACAGAACTTTAGAATTTTGACCGGCTAACTTGCCATAAAGCCTTGTCAAAAAGTTGGAGAACCATTTTCCCCGCTGTCCGTCGCCCGGCGCCTTTATATTTACGACAGGAATTTCACGGCTAGACGATTATACGGTCTCGAGATTTATACACATTATTATATAGAATACGGACGTTGGAAGTTTGCGGCCGCAAGAAGTAAAGCTGTAAATGCGACGTGGTCTTAAAACTACCATGTTTATTGGTATCTATTTTTTGCTTGAACATTTCCAACAAGTTCTCTTTGCTTTTGGTCGCGCTCACTATACAACATTACTCACAGATTATTACAACAAAATAATATTATCTTTACAACGCCCCGAAAATATATTATATATATTAACTGTGGTCGTTTTGTCGTTGTTATCGTATCGGATATTGACAAAAATTAACGTGATACGCTCTGTGTTTTCTTTGGTGTTGTTTGGCTAGAATGATAACATGCGACGTTCGACTAATTATTGTCCGAGCACGAAAACCGGAAATCTACAGCATTTAATGTGTTGGTCGGAGATTCGGGTCAATCGTTTCTATTCGATTTGCACATCTAAACGTTTTTAATTCATTTCAACGAGTGCGGAGCAGTATACCTTGTGCGGCTACATAAACTACGGTTTTAAAGGCTTCATAAATGTTTGAGCAGTTCCGAAACCCGAAAAAGTGTCGTGTTTAGCAGAGAGAATGACCAGCGTTTATGCGTTTAATGTTATTCGCTTACAACCAATATCGACGGAGAAAAAATATCGCGACACGACGGAAACGCTGTTGTAGAGTGAAATAACGTTAGAAGCGTTTCGAGAATGTTAAAAGTCATCGGTAAAGTCGGTCGACGACGACTATAGCCATTTACCACATCTGGTCATTATATACATATTACACGTGTAGTTGTGCGTCAACTACAGACAATCGTATATTATACGAAATAATGTGTAATTGGAGTAATTTAATTTGGAACGGTCGACCTTAACAATAAAATATATATTTTATATATATATATATGTATCGTGTTATACGCAGACAACAGTAATATTATAATGGTCATATTCTTGTTGGCCACTGGTCCGTGTCCCCGGGATTCCTCCGGCGGACATCGGTTCCATTGCGTTGCCGTCCGTCCCGGAGGGATATAACAACAGTAATATTATTATTATTTATAATAATAATAATATGATATCGCACGGTTAATGGATTTCCGAGTGTACGAAATCGTCGTCGACGGCCTACCACCTGTAATAATGCACTCGACAGACATTATTCCGACATTCCTCGGCGGAACGGGTCGGGGTCGTCGGTATTTAACAGCAGACATAATATAATAATAATATGGTCGTATTATATTATTCTCGGTGGTTCGGCCGGCCGCCCGCGCGTCTCGTCATAGCCCGTCGTCTTCGCGTCCTGTTCACGCGGAGTCGCGCGATCGTTTTGTGTGCTCGCGCGCGCGTAAACCCCTCGGCGCGAGGTCACGGGCCCGTGAACGTGTAGGTACCAGGACCGCGGTACCCGCGCTTAAACGCTGTACGCGCACCGGTGTTACCTAACCCGACAGCGCGACGCCCCGAAACGGAACGCAATTGACAGATAATATAATACGATTAATAATTTCGAAAATAATATACCAAACGCTGTGTGGCCTGGAAGAATGTCGTCTCTTGTAGTAATAGTATAATAATAATAATGTGTAGAACATGATGCATCGCCACGTACGATAATACCGCTCTGCATGTGTCCTCGTGTCGGTTATACTGTCCATAACAATGGCGCATTGGCTACCGGCCCGACACCTTTTCGAGAAACGCGGTTCGAGATGTCATTGTTTTTTTTTTGATAAACGGCCGCCACTTGACTATATAATATAATACTATGTGATTATAGGTTGGCACCGTTATACGAGCCTGCTGCAGTTGTATTATTTCGTGGCGTACCTATCATCATAATCCGTCGACTTTTTACGGTCAATGTATTTTTGAAAACCATCGCGAAAAACGCGGTTCCTACATTAAATTCATGTCGTTGTTGATTTTCCAGTCGGCAAAGAATATCTAGATTTTCGCCATTTAATTTTTACGACTTTCGAAATAAATCGTCCGTTAAGCGATAAATAAATTGTGCTCCCAACTGTTCGGACGCCAGCTTAAATCGTTGTACAGATACCGAAAAGCTCGTACCTAGAAACCGTTCATCATAACCATATACTGTTGTGACCCGTGCAATCGCCGTATTTAATGCCGAGTGCAGTGCTATTCGAACGAAAAAGTCAAAATCGTTTTTCATTTGGATCAATACGAATAATATAGTCTTGTGTATATAATATTATGCTACGTGTTCAGTCTGTCCAATGCCCGAATAGATGCATAGGCATTACACGGAACATCTCTGCATTATTAGTGTACGGGATCATATTGTCGGTGGTCAAGGTTTAACTTTGGACAATGTGACAGCACCTGACCGTAATCCTTGGAGGCTTTTAAACATTTTGATTAAAAAAAATATAATAATAAAATACAATATAAAAATAAAATTATAGTATTATACATTTGTAACTGTATACCTATTATTAATTATTTAATTGTACATGATCATAATAATTAATTTTAATTTACTAATTATAAATATAAAAAATAATTTACTAAAAAAATCTAATTATTCAACAGGATAAAACTGATATTGATTGATTTGATGGCCAAACTATGTTATTTAATAAATTACAAAATTATTACTATATATTATAGTATAGGTACTGGTTATTACAAGTTTAGTAAACTATTATGACATCTAGAACTTAATATAATACGTCACTACTCACCGCGCCAGTGCTTAAGACATAATTATTATAGTAGATTTGTTGTTTATGTACATTTGTGCTGATGTTCCGTTTTTATTTCTTAAATCATAATATTTGCTATTTTGAATAACAATTATAACAACCATAATATTTTTCGAGTCAGTGCTGACTTGATCAATTACATCAGGTGGATACCAATACTCGAAAAATGTCACCTCTGTAAACAATTTTTCAGGAGGATATTAATCATTAACTTAATTTATTTCGTCTGTCGAATTGTATGTACTTTTATTTGACCACTCCATTGGTACCTATATTTCATGTTAACGACGACATTTCTTTAAATTGGTTTGTGTTGTTATTGATATGTTTACATATATGATATAGAGGTAACATTTTTGATTAAAATGTTTAATTATTTTTGAAAATTGACTGAGTGCATATTTATAATGTAAAATTATTATTCAAAATATAAGGTAGTTTTGCAAAATCATTTATAACATTGACCAATTCCCCTTGGATTAGTATAACGTAACATTATTCAGTCATAATCCAAAATTCGATATTATACTCGTTATGCATGTACATCCGTTGCAGGATCGATTAAAAAGTTTGGTTTACGTACGACCAAATCCCACACAAAATAGATGACAATACACGCGATGGGATAGCAGTGACGAAAACCACAGAGTTATTATACGGCATTCGCGATGGGGCACAATTACGAGGACGCGAATAAATGTCACGACGGCGGGCCCATGCCGATTTGTGAGGCGGAAACCTTTGCCGGTCGGGCGCGTATTACAATACAAACATATATATATATGTGTGTGTGTGTGTGTATGTATAAATTATACTAAGTGTGGTGGCGTAACTGCGAGGGTTGTACAAGACGTTTCCGTCAAGAGCAACACGCCTGTTGGATGTCGCTTGTGGTGGCGGCGGATGTTTGTCACGTTTTTAAGTCACATAATCTGTAACAACACCTTGAGGGCTGGTGTCGCGGTGTCCGCGGCCCCTGGGGCGTACTAAATCACGGCCTAATGCGAAGAGATCGGGCACCTGGGTTACTTCTTAGTCATATTTTCGAGCCATTACGCCGACTGCACCCTTATGATTTTATGAGTGCGCGTACGCGCGTGTAGATGCAATTCGGTCGTAAAAATAAAAGAGGAAAAAAATATAATATCGGATATTATGTACGTGGTGTACACGTAAACACGTTCGTCGAGTTTCGTGGGGGTGAAAAGAACAGAAAAAAAATCAGTGAGCTAAACATTCTCCCTAAACGATCGGGAAAACGCGGAAACATCGGCGGCCAAAAAGTTTGCGGAACAGTATGCGTCTGACAGCGCGCAAGAGAAAGCGAAAAGAATGTAAACTTTGGTCAGCTGCAGGATATCATATTTTGTCGAATAAATATCTGTCGATTATGATACAAAGCCAATGACACCAAAGTTCGGTCGTATCTGTTATATCATACAACTTTTTATGTACGCTTGTATGAAGAGGGGACCACATCATTGCTTTCTTTTGTGTTTCAATAAAATTTTTTTCATTTTATTACTGTCAGAAACTTTGGAAAAATAAGAATGTTAAGGGTATAGTTTCAGTGTGCCTTCATTGCACAAGCCCCTCTGACAAAATTTAGTGTGCGTGTTTATATCTTTCCGTTTGAAATAAATGGCGTTTTTCTTAAAAGTATATCTATTTCAAATACCACTAAATCTTGAATTAGTTTTTGTAAAGAAATCCTTATAACTACCTGTTAAATTAGTTTTAAAATACTCCACCATTATTTTTAACCACTGAATGAAATTTTAGTTTCACAAATTCATTAAGTTATGTACTATAAAACATTTTACATAAAAAGAATATTATTTGTTGTAAATTCACAATTTTATTTTAGATACAAAATTATACATTACATTTATTTTTGCTGTTTAATAATAATAAATTAAAAACCAATAGGTAAATTAATAAGGAAAGTTAAATGTGAAATTATATAATTTATTGTGTATAGTGTGTCTGGTGTCATCATCAATTTGAACATTTTTAAGTTTTCCCTACTACTTTTATAAAATAGATATAATTCACAAAAGTATTAAACTAAAAACTAATTGTGTATTGTTGTAGTTAATTAAATATATATTAATTATCATTAAAATAGCTTCAAACTATAAGAAAAATATTGAATTAGAAATTTATGAAAAAAAAAAATTATTGACAGAACTAATTTTCGTTACTATATAGTGGACTGGTGTGTATCTTTGCTGGACTTAAATCGAATAAAGTTGTTCTTAGGAGAGACAACTTGAGTGCTTTTTCAGATTGTTTTTTGTTGGTTTACACGGTTGGTGCTTTCAAAGGTCAATTGTCACTACATTCGGAAAAGGGTGCAGTTTTTTTTTCCCACTAGAATGATTTTTCATTACGACCGTCCTTTGTTATGAAAACGAAACGAATGGAATATGCAAACCTCTTTTTTCCATATTGTTTAGATTAATTACGAAATTAATACGAACTTATCAAATAGAAATAAATGACTCGACATATTTAAAAGGGACACAGTCATCTGAGAATTTAATTTCAAAATTAATTTCCTTTTCGTTATAATCATCTTCGTAATTTATTACTCTTTGATCGTATAATTAATTACAGTTAGTTTTCTGTAAATTAGTTCAATTTAATATTCTTTTTTAAATTAAAACTCGTGCACTACCTATTTTGTATTCATTATCAAAATACGATTTTAATTTATTACCAATCGTATATTTGACCTTTTTTTTATTGTGTAAGATCTAAAATATAACGTATTAATCATAAATGTAAATGCATATATTTTTCGTATTTATTTTAGTCAAAGGGTTTTCGTTAGGGCTCAACTAAAAGAAAATACCCTAACGCTTTAGCAGGGTTATGATGATATATAAGTGTGTTTTTAAAAAAATAATGTTTTATTTTTTTAAAGTTTACTTTTGGATGTGTGCCTTTAACGATTAGACGATGTGAAAATTTATTTATTTGCTACAAACGATGACTTTTAATATTCCGCTTCGATTTCGTCACACGTAACTAAAGATTTTGTTAAGCTATATAACAATCATGGCATGTTAACAGTGTCGATTTTAAACGTTATCAAGATTATAACAAAGTGATTTATAGGTAATGTATTTACAGTTTAATATACAGAAAATTAGATTTATTGTCAACATACAATGTTTCAAGCCAGAGTTTTTATTTATTTCCGTTTGAAGTAATATTATAATAATATAATTATTGTATTATTAAAAACAAAATTAAGAAACCAAAGGAATTATAAACCGATCTTAGGACGAAGATGTTACGTATCGTTTATGGTATAATCAAGCGTGAACAGTTGTTATAAATGCTTTATTATAAAAAAATCGTTATTTTTATTGAGTTGAGTTTGCAGTATTTAATTTGAGTAATTCCTTTACGACTTATGAAAATTTAAGTATTTGTACAACTTTCTGTTACTGAATATTTAATCAAAACCAAAATTAAATCCAGTAGTCAAAATTAAATTTTATGTGGAGTTACCGATAACCATATTCGAATATAGATAATAATATTCAACATTTAGATAAAGTGGTGGTGGTGATAGGACAGAAAGGTCAATATAATAAATAATATAATTATTGTATACTTTGTATTTAATTTTGGGTTTGATTGAATACCCAGTAGCAGAAAGTTAAACGAATATTTAAACGTCCATAAGTCGCAAATTAGTTACTCAAATAAAATACTATAGACGTTAAAACTATTTTTATCGATATGTTTATTGTTTATATGTTAGCTAATATGAATTTTTTTTATTTTCTGTGCAAAAAAATTAAAATATAAATTCATACTACACGTGTAGTACAAGGGTCTATTAATTTTATGAAAAAAATATTGATTTCTGTTGGTCGGCGGTAAGTAGGTACTGTTATATTTATTTATATATATTTATTTATATATATTATACATCATACTATAATATAGAGGAAAAACGCCATATTTCACGTTTAAAAGTTAATCCCTTAGATTGCCGTCAAAACACTGGTAATTGAGGGCTATTGAAATTTCGGATAGGGCGAGCGGCGGGTAAAGAATCGCTCGGCTTTAATCCGGCCGACGCTTGTCGCGGGTGAGTAGTCGGCCGCCGGGGTTGAGGTCCGACGTAGCCGAGCCGTCCATTAAGCTAATCAATGCTTCCCCAATGTGCCGTAATAATAATATATACCGAACGTGGTTCGTCTTTTATGTGTATAATAATAAAATATCACATTCAATATCATATACATAATATCATATAAATACGCACAAAACGACGACTCTTGGGGATGTTCGCGGTCAATGCGCGTGTGTTCCGGGGCGATGCGCACATGTTGTCTACACGGCCGATAAATAGCACCGGGCTCACCCCCTCCGCCTGACGCTCACGGCTTTTTCTCTTCGTTTATCGACGACGGGACGCGGGTATCGTACAGGACGCGTACACAATCCATATACGTGTATACGGTATTTTTGGCCGATTTCAAAACAGCCGCCAACGGTCCGTTACTAATGTTCGTGCCCTCCGCCGGTATATATATCTTGTCAACGTAATTTATTTAACAGAGGGTTGCGCGACGTGCAGTGTTTCCAATCACATATTCCTCTCTATTCAACGTACACGATCTGCAGTGCGTCTGTGTGCGTCATACAAAAACCACCAGCGCGGTCGTATAACAGCCGTGAGAATGGTGTTTTGCGTGCAGCGCGCGCGCACGCGTTTGTGTGTGTGTGTGTGTGTGTGTGTGTGTGTGTGTGTCGTCACCACTGCTGCAGTGGCGACTGTCGGCTCCCTACAACACGCGTGCATCCCGAGCACCGCGCAATCGGTTCCGCCGCGAAAAACCGCAAACGCCCAATTCATATATTATGCGTATCGATGGCAATCGATGTCCGGAACGACTGCAGCGGCGTCGACGACGACGTTTGAAGTTTCCTTCCCACACCGTCACACCCGCCCGTTCGTTTCACGAGTTTCCGCCAGAGAGTTTCTCTCGAATAATACTATATATTTTGTAGAGACACACGGTCGACGAGAACAATTAATTTTATCGAAAAATAAAAAAATATGACTTATATATTATTTTTATATTGCTTATTAATAATAATTTACTCTCGGCTTACGCATTCCAAGTAAAAGCATTATTTTTTAGCTTAATGTACATTTAATTGCATACCTTTTCTCATCATTAAACACATTAATTTGTCATGTACATAAATTAACGCTGTAATTAGGAATCTCGATTTTGAACGCTTTTTGACAAAATTTATTTTCGCAGATGCTATATTAAATTACAATCATTATCTTTTACCCATTAAAACGTATTCTGAATACGGACAAAAAATAAGGACTTGGAAATTATGCTCGTGCGCGAAAAAGTTATCGGGACCCCCTATATGCTAGCTAAAAATATTATTAGCTCACGTAACAAAAATCAGTGCTTATACCTAACCTGAATAGTAAATATCTATTACAACTACGTATTATTTAATATGCGTTATAATTGGTAAACTTGAATTTTGGTTTATTTGAACGTAAAAAACACACGAGGTTTTTGCTATCTATTATCATGAAAATTAGAATATAGAATATGTATATGGAATAGATTTACAATTTATCGAGAATGTCTTGAATTTTTTTTCAATAAAACGATAACACATATTTAGCTATTATGCGTTTACATATGAATATCATCAACGTTATTATAAATTATAATTATTGCTCAGGAAATGTGTATACTATCAACTGTCAATCGGCCATTCAACATCAATACAAACTATATAACAAATGAAAAAAATAGTTTAATATGTATAGTCAATACACAATATCGTTCTATTATATTGAACGCTGGCCATCCCATGGGTTTATATCATATTATCAATTCAATAACGTGTGTTATGAACAATATTAGCGTGCATCATTTATATTCAACGACTCAACTTCAAGATCAATACGGACACTGTACACCGGACAAGAAATGTGACATTTTATGAATCCATGTCAAATGATGTGCTGTACAATATCGCAATAAAAATAATATGCACTCTCCGAAAATACGAAAACCGGAAGTAACTAAGTGGAACGAAAATAAGCGTCATTATTGCCTATTGATCGTCCGCATCGTTTGAAATCGGCGTTCAATATACCGCGTCGGCTCGAAATTTTACCACGTTATGCAGCAAATACTAGCCGCGGTGTGCATAGCATCATGTTATGTACCGACACGATGCTGAATATTTGGACATGCGTTTTCGTTGGTATTCAAAACATACGAACTTGTTAAGCGCGATCGCTAGCCCGTCGTGCCGTTTGCCGAACAGATCGTGGTCGGGCAAAGTAAAATCTTTATTTAACTTAAAACTCACGACGGCTAACGAAATCTGAATGTGTGAAAACGTCAGTTCCTCTAACAGCGAATCGCACGTATACATCATCGGCTTCTGCAGTTTGTCGCCGCTGCCGTTAGTCGCACAATGGTAAATAATATATAATGTACAGTCTACTTCCGGCGACATCGACGCGCGCGCGTTGTATAGTATTGTTCAAAAGTTTGGAAGCATCTTTATCTACTGGTCCGTGGAAAGGGTGCTTGAATGAAAAGGGTTCTCTATATATGCACTCAGACTTTTACGCTAGCGCGTGTGTGTGTGCGTGTGCGCGCGAGGAGGGTGCACAAAGGCGCCTGTTCGGCCGAAAACGAGTAATCGTCGTCGACAACCCGACCGATAAACGGCACGAGTACCGCCTATATAATAATATAATAATATAAAGTAGTACCTATACCGACCACGTCCCCGACCGAAGAAAATTTAATTAAACACGTCCGGGAGAAAATGAGACAAAGACGGGGAGTAAAATATACGGTGAAAGAAAACCCGAGGCGTTTCGTTTTTCGTTTCCCGTCGTCGTCGTTGTCCTTATCCAAAATTTCGCTATCTCTCGTATCTAATATTAGTTGTTTTAGTTTTCGTTTTTTTTTTTCAGTTTTTGCGCGCACGATGTACACATAATATACTATATATTGAATTAGTAGATGTTTGTGACGAGTAACCATCTCCTCCGACATCGAAAACGCGTCTCGCACAAAAAGGGAAAAAAAACTCAACGCCGTTTTCGTATTCGAAACCGTCGAAAACACTCTACGCATTATTTTATAATATCGTGTATATAGTAGTGAAAAGGGAAATGAGAAAAAATTTCTCCACGAACATCTGCTCGGAGGGTGTTGGCTACAGTGTGTGTATTGTGTCGCTGATATAATATAATGTATAATATTTTATTATATTTGGTGTGTTATTATTATATTATCATGCGTATAGGTATACGCGAACGGTGGGAGGGCGACATTGTTTAGTTTGGCCGAAAAATTATATTTATCGTTGTTGTTGTGCAACTTTCGTCTAAACAGTAATCAAAAGCGCTCATTGCAGCATCGCATACCGTGATACGACGGTATACGAAAAAAATATTAAAGTAATATTGTACAAGAAAAAAAAAAGTCAATAGAGTTTAATTATCGGACTTCCGTAATCTTTTGCTCGAATGATAAAAAAAAAAATGATAATTTCATTACATTATTTGATAAGCTATTTACGCGTAATTTAAAATAATATTATTGTAACTGTTATTGTCGTGATTTGTCCTATTGTAATATCAATAAATTTAAATAACCTTAAAACAGTTGTGCGAGTATAACTACGTCGTGGTACATAATTTTTTTTTATATGTATAGTATAACATTTTGCTGATGTCCAATCATTTTTATACGCTTAATATCGTGAATTAATTCTGATGTACGCAATAAATAATCAATTGCGAACAAATAATGCATTTTTGATTACCTCGCAAAACCAAATTTCGGCCTGTTATATTAAAAACATATTATATATAATAATGATGTAATTTATGATATTTTAACCGTACTAACATGTATTTAATATTTTTCATCACATTGTAGACGTCTTTGATTACATTAGTATAATTATGGTGCAAAGAAATACATACGATTATAGTTAATAATATTAACATCGAATACAAAACAGGTGCACCAATAAACTGTATAAAAAGGCTATTGACGAGTTAAATAGTTAACGTTAATTTTACTATACATTTTGTCTGTTCGGCAAACGGCACGACGCGCCAGCCCTGGTTATTATAGGGCCAGCGATCGCGCCTTACAAGTTCGTATGTATTTGTATACGTGCAAAAACATGCCGTAGAAAAAATACGCAAAAAATATCCAAATATCCGGTATTGCGTGATGACGTTGTGCGCACCGTGACTGGTATTTGCACATACAGTGGTAAAATCTTCACCGTAAAAATCCGTGTCGACGCGATTCATTGCGGTATTGAACGCCGATTTCAAACGATGCAAACGATTATCATCAGGCAATAACAACGTTTATCGTTGTTCTTTCTCTTATAGCTGCTCCCGGTTTCCATACTGTGCATATTGTGTCTATTGCGATATTGTATGGTGTATCGTATGAAAAATGTATTCATAAAATGTCACATATCTCGTCCAGCGCACAGTGCTCCGAATCGATCTTAAAGTAAATTGAGTGGTTGACTACAAAATGATGCAAGCTATTATTGTTCATGAGTCATGGGTCACATAATATTAAATTGATATGATAATATATAAACGCGTATGAGACCCAATGGGCCTGTGGTCAACGTTCGGTATAATAGAATTTATTGTATTTTGGCGTTTTCTATAAACGTGACACAACTACCTACTTTCACATTAGATAGCTATAGTTTGATGTATTATAGCCGATATTTGTATAGATTTTTAATATATCTTTCTCAAAATACAATATAGAAGGTATGAAAATATAAAAAAAATACTTATACCTTCAACTGGGTATGTAAATATATTTTATAAATAGAATATTCTATACGTATGAGTGCAAAAAGTATTTCCAATAAATATTTAGAAATAATTTGCACAACGCCGTACATTCGAGTTAATTCACTATTTTCGGAGTGAGAGCAGATGAAGATAAAAATAAGTATTTATTAGATTATAAACTAAGAAACTATCTTAAATTTCTGTATAAATCATATTATAAGCAAATACAGAATTTTATTGATTTTTTGCTATTTTACAATACATTTTTTAATATTGTAATAGCAGAGTACAATATGTATTATATATAATAGAATTGAAATAAATCGGTAGTGATTTATTAAATTATATAGCTTTTTTATATTACACATCATTATTATACGTATAATAGCTAATAGTTCATTATTAGATTGAAAAAAAATTAAAGGTTAAGTCTTAAGTTAAAAAGTTAATTACATTAAAAAATTTTAACTTGTTACTTTTTGGTTCTGTTAATTTAACTACAAAATTAATTTAATCGTTTTTTAATTAACCTTAAAAAAGTGAAATAAATTTTAATTTAAGAACTCAAGTTAATTTATTTTGGTCTTCATTTAATTTTATTAGATTTTAATTTTTTTCATGTAAAAATATATTTTGGGTAATGTTTTTTGGGGAACTAGCGACAATTTTTTTATATAATGACGATAAATTTTACTGTGTACAATTTAATAATGCTGTATAAACACTATATAGTTTCGACTTTGTAATAAAATATAATATAAGATAGAGTTTTAAACATTTAAAAAAAACTCAACTTACCGTTTAAAAATAATTATTAACTTACACATTTTTCCTTTTTTGCGTATTTATTTATTGTATCGAATATAATAAAAAAAAATAATATAATATAATATAATATAATAATAATAATATAATATAATATAATATAACACTAATTTTCTTCTAAATAGAGAACATTTGTCTGTAGTGTAATAAAAACTCACAGGGACAGCTGGTCAAGGAATGTTTTGGACGTGAAAAAAAATATAATATAAACTGAACGATTTTTGGCCATCGATAATAACACACGCTTCGTCTTATTAGATCCTAGTAAATCCGTATACGTAGTTTTTCGTGCGGTAGTGTGCGTGGGGTAGCGCTGCAGGTGTGTTCGTCACAAAGGCGGCGGCGGTGAAATACCCTCAGCAAATACCGTGAGCGTGAAAAAGGCTAAACGATTAGTCATACATATTAGCCAATGTGAATAATAATTGTGATTTCCTTTAGACGTCTCGACACGGTAAGAATTTCATGTACGCCATATACATTAGCAATCATTCGCCGGTGGGCTCGGCACCGTAAAATTTGTCCAGAGAACTATATAGACGCGCATTGTTAAAGTTTATCGTCGGTGAAAAACGGAAATAATAACGCAAACGAGCGGCTCCGAAATTCGCTAACTACATTGTCAGAAATCGTGTAGGTCTGTCGGCCGAAACCAGGTGCACGACTTTGCCCGCTGTATCATACAAAACGTCTTTAAACAGATATATCGATTCGAAAATATGACGTGTCGACGTCTTGTTAATTCGTTCATATCGGTGGTCCGTGTCATATCGGGGCCCAACCTCGGCATTTAACGCTTTAATTGCAGATCGGCCCACACGCGCGTGCTTGTGGTTGTGTGCATGTGAGTTGTATTGAATTTTCTCCCGGTGGTTGGTGGGTAACTATACGAGATGCGACATGACAAAGAAAAAAATAGAAGAAAAAAGAAAGAAAATATGTCAATCGTATGTACACGCGGCGTTTGACGCAAATTCCGTGAGAACTCCATCCATCGAAATTGTGTTTCGGGCGGATACACGTGTCTATTATACGTACGTGTTGTAATCGGTTGAAATGAAAAGATAATGAAAAAAAAAACATTTACCCAAAGATATCGAATGATGAAATGAAATCCAAAATTAAAAAATTGTCATTATAAAAAAAATTTCCTTTAATCAGCTGAGGAAATAAAATTGGAAACAAAAACTCGTTGCTGGTTTGATGTGTAACTAAAACTGAGTTTTGTAAAATATAACTTCTCATCATACACGTAACGTATAAGGTCATAATATTTTGATCTTAACATTAAAAACTATCTACGTCATAAACCTATTTTTATCATAATAATATATTCGTTATAGCCTACCTACGAGCTACGTAGTCATTTATGTTGTAATAAAAATTTTAATCCTTTTGGTGTCGACTCTAATGATTTTAAGTGTTTTAAAATAGACAAGTATTGACGACCTAAAACATCCAAGAATAATATGAATGTATAATATAATTACTTATTTTGATTTTAGTTTCCTAAAAATGTAATAAAATTAACATAATATTATTCCCACTATGTTATCAATATGATTTAATTATGCACTGTCGATTTTTCATTTAACAATATTTTCTTTATAATTGATATTTCAACGTAATGCGTTAAAAACTTGTTCAACGTATACCTACATAATATGATATACCAAGAAAAGACTGCTTAAAAGTTTAAATAATGTTTCTTAACTTTTGTTCTAATCAATTTTATTGAAATTAATTTTGTGCAATAGTTATACTAGCAAAACTGAAAACAATCATTGTTATTGCTAAAAAATATTTAATCTGTAATTTCATATTGAATTTGTTTTGTTTTGGTATATTGTGCAATATAGTATAATTTGATTATTTTCTCTTATAAAACCCATCATGTGGGGCCATAATATTTAGTTAATCATAATGCAATAATTAAAATTATAATATCTAATAATTTATACAAAATACAAAATAAAAACTTCTTTTTGCTCAAAATCTTTATTGAATTCGTAAGTAATTATAACTCATTTATAATAATGAATGCTTCTGAATAATTTTTGATGACTGTTATCGTTATTTAATGATTGAACAATTTATGAAATTATTACAATATTGCACGAGTATTTTTCACTATATATTATGTGTATTATAATTTAAATGCACTAATAAAAAATCATTGGACGCCAAAACAATATGATTTTTTCATTTTATAATCGTATAAGTACTATATTATATATAATATGACTCTGCTATATCTAAAATATGTATATATTGCATAACGAAAAAATTATAATCATTACGTTGTAATCACAATACAATAAGCTGTACCTGTATAATAGCGCTCATTCAGGTTACCTACAATGTAAAATAATGTAAATAATAACGGTCAAACTGATTATAAAGAAAAAATAAATAAGCTACATAACATTTTTACTTTCATTTTGTTTAAACAAATATTATTAAGATACATAATAACATCATTATACATAAACATTATAGTGTACACCGATACATAATTATTATTCGCGCGCAGTGTGCTCACGCGCCGACAATAATTAGTTCGTGCGTGTAAAATAATCTAAAAATTAAAAATCCTCGGAATAATAATATTGTACAATACAATATAATATTATATTGTACATTATACGCACTCGATATTTTCATAATGTTAATGTTTCCCTTTCACCGGTTTTACACGGCATGTCGATGGTTTTTTTTTCTTCTAAACATCAACACTCACATCATAACATTAATATTTTAATAATATAACGACCGGGTGACCTAACGGCTAACAAGATGTAATTATAAACGTACTGGCGTTTCATATAGGTAGCCACCGCAAAGTAAATACACAAACACCGTTTATCCCATATGACCATAATATAAATAATTATTGCCCGGCGAGTATAATAATAATAATAATAATAATAACGTTTTTAAAATATATATAGATATATACACGGGATTGCGCGACGAAAGTCGTACGAGCCACCAGTCGTGCACATAATATTATATCATCATAATACAGGTACATATTTAAATAGGTATTAACAGGTAAACTAGGTGCATAATGATGATTATCGTCGTTGAGATGTCCGCACGTCCGTCAAATCGCTTGCAATCATCCACGGATACCGGCCGACGGGAGCAGCCGCTGACGAAATATTATGTAGAACTACTATGGTACACTGCAGAACCGGTGGTCGGATTTCGTCAATGTCGTGTTAAAATTATACAACATGCCCTTATTCTTACTCTACGGTTAACACTGATCGTCTATATTACGATATCGTTTACTCCATACGTCATATTGCAGTGTATGCGTAATACGTATAACATTAAAACTCAACGGACTATATATTATTCATTTATACAATACTTTCGATTAAAAAGGTGGTTTTAAATTACACGCATTCTGTGCTCTTCCAAATTACAATGATTTTTGTTCTACATCCCTGGTGATTCATCAAACTTCCCCCCCCCCATTTATCGTTTAATAAAATTCTGATTTTTGGAATTTTATGTACATACTATTATTATATTTATATAATGTAGGTATATACTAAAGACCATATTTTTGATAATTGGATTTTTTTATATCATTTAGTTTAAGAAACGCTCGCAGCTATACATTATAATCATTATTATTTTTTGAAAATGTTGAAATATTTGCCTTTGAATTTGAATTTTTTATTTTTAAGCCATTAGCTCATTTTATTTAAAGGAATAAGATTAATAATCTTTAATAATGGTTTCACATACAAAATAATATAATCTATTATGTGATGTTTAATAAGTACTCATTTATTATTATACAAATTATAAAATTTTAAGTAATTATAATAATATTTTAAAATCATAGCCCTATACCATAAAATGTATTTACCTTAGTACATGAACTATGAACATTAATAGAAAGAGAAACTAGTAAACTACTTGCTTAAATATCTATTCATCTTAATCGAAATTTGAAAATTAGTAATTTGTTCATAAATTTACAGTAAAAAGGATGGTTCTCGTTTGTAAAAAAAGAAGTTAAAATCTAAGTTAAAAACTATTGTGATTAGAAATTAAAATATTATAACGTTTTATCTTTATATTTAGGATATTTAGAATTTGAATAATTTCATTATTAAAAGGAAAAAATTAAGGTAATAGTTATTGCTTGGCGAATCACTTATTATATTTGTTTAATAGTGGACGGTGTTTAGATAAAAGTCAGTCATGACAAGTTATGATGCTTATTAGTTGTAACGCTGTCGTCGCGGTAGATCTACCACCCAATAACATAAAAAATAACCGACCGAGTAAAATAAAACAAATTATGCACAATCGCTATACGGGATGTGAACCGGTAGAAAATATCCGAGGATTAAAATATATCCAGAGGCAAAGATATCCATAGAAAAATAATATTTGGAAAAATATTCAACGATTTCAAAAAAGAAAGTCAGTTTATTATAATGAACTTAATATAATAGGTATGTGTTATTATTATTATTTATATACCTATAATTTACATACCGTGGCTACCACACACCTTATTTTAAAACGTCTTAAAATCAATCAATTAATTTGATTTTTATCTAATATCTATATTTGTTTTTCTATGTGTGTTTAACACGAAAAACAAAAGTCACCTTTTTTATCAAGCATATTAGTTAACCGTTTAACCGGCAGAGACGTGTGACAAGTATCGGATAATATTATGATTAATTGAACTAGCTTCAACAATATTGGTAACAACAACAACAACAACAAAAACAACAATAATAATATAATAACGGAATTTAAAAAACTTTTCTGCAAAACGGAACCAGGTAAAACTCGACTTGTGAAATCGGCGGTTAGGTTATTTCCGTCTTCTGTCGAGTACAAGTCGTACGCAACACGCGTGGTATAATAAAGTGTCCACGAGTTCATGAAGATGGTGAACGTGAACAAATACGCCATGACGTATCATACGAAATAATTTATCTTTCATCTTCCGTTTTGCGTCGGAGTATATATTATCGTCATATTATAACATTTGTGGTTTTTTCTTACGTGTTTCCCCGATCCTCCGACCGAGGCATCTTTGGCCGGACTTGTAGCTCGACATAATAATAATAATAACAATAATATTATATTATTATAAATACGACCTGCCCCGGGCAAGCTGCGTCTGCTACAACAGTGGCAACGACAGACGCGACCCAATCACCACGGTTTGCGCCCCGCGGGCCACCCGATCTCAGTCCGTGTTTGTTTTGCGGATCCATATTAATATAGTATACTATTATTATACCGCTTATCATATATACGTATGCGTCTAGCCGGCGGGCCCCACCTGTACGGAAAACATACGCTCGCGCGCGACGCATTAATATATAAATATATAATGTGTATATTATATTATATATATATATATATAGTTTGGCGCTGGTTTCTTTTTGCCTTTTCCCCGTTCCTCGTGTGCAGTCCCATCACTGTATAAGGCTCACTTATATATATATATATACAACTCTCTCTCTCTTTCCGTCTCTCTATTTTCCACCGCCGCCCCGTACGTTAAATAACCGCATTGGGCCCCGGGTTGTTTGCACAGATGCGGTTATGGCCTCGGGGTAAAGGGTGAACCATGCAGGCGAAGACGCGAAACGCGCACCGCTGAGGCAGCAGCTGCTATTTTTTTTCCGTCATAAAATTATTGTTATTTATTATTACTGTTATCCAATATAATATAATATACGGTTTCCCCGTGCACTGCACCATACCGTACACATTCCAAAGGATTCTCGTACGGCGTCCCGCGCACGTATATGTATAGCGTTTAATAATGTCGAATGATATAGTCGATAGACCTACACTCGTACACATGCGGGCTCGCGCACTAATTGGGGTGTTTAAAATCGCGTTTTTTTTCGAAAAAAATAAATAAAAAAACGACCCCATCGAATTCTCATCGTTATATTGTTATAACGTGCAAGCGCGCACTAGACGCCGCCGCCGCCGCCGCCGCGAGAACGGTAACGACCCGAAACGGATCTGGAAATCTAAAGCGATCGGTGCCCAGCAGGGATTTTCCCGTTCCCCTATCGTTTTGACAATGTCACGTCGTTAGTTACGCTCTTCATGCGACAGATTAGCGTTTTTCACGTTCGGTCAAAACCAGTTTCAAAAACTTATTTTATTTTTCATTTTTTTGTTTCGCCCCGACCGTTCATACTACGCATATAGATAATGTATACATTTCGTTCTTATTATTTGTCAGACTTCAGTCACACGAGGGATTACAAATAAGGACATTGAAAAAGAAGTATACCCTACATCTGTCACATTACGTATACTCTCAAATCACTGTATAATAGAACAAAACCAAATGAATTACTTACCGTTCTAACTCATGAAAGAACTGTCAATGTTTTAGTCGGTATAAAAACATCAGTGTATATTATACTCTCATAAATATTTATCGTCAAAACCAACAGCGACAGACGTTAATTATTTATTTATTTTTTTAAATTGTAACTTTTTACACGAACAAAATGAAAAAAATACATCGGGTTTCTTATAAACATTTACTTTTTATGATTTTCAGAGTTAAAGTAAAGTTCATAATATTGTATATTTTTCAAAACTTTTAGGATCGCATTTATACAAAACCTATTAGTCAATTATTTATTAGGTACCTCAATCATATTGTATTATATTCAGGGTAGTATTTCCATAAGTCATAAACTTATAATGAATACTTATAAAGTTATGTTCATAACGCAGTTATATTCTACAAAAAAATACTTGAAAAATCAATAGGTATGATAAATTTAATAGCCTTGGTATTAGTTATAAGGCTTAATAATTATTTTACGTTTTAAAATAAAAGTAAAGTTTGTCATCATTAAGGTAAGTTTGAAACAACGATTATAAAAACATTAATGACTTAAATATTGGTAAAATAAAAAATAACTGACTATAAATAAATATACTTAAATTTAGTAACTTTAGATTTATCAATGTATACTTATCCGCTAAATTGTCTAAGACTTGTCCATTTACAGATTTACAGTTTAGAGTTACTTAAAGATTATCTGGAAATAAAAAACAAGTAGTTAAGCCCACTTTCAGCACACACTTTAAATATGTAATACATGAATGCCATGGACTTGTTGATTTTTTGATATTTGTTTATTGGTTAAATTTAATGAAAACAAGTATTATGCTGCTCGTTAGTTCAATAAAATCAACATGTAGGTATTTTTAATTATCACTAATATTTCATAACACAATTATATGTTGTCCAAGGTTAGCGAATTTTAGTTTTATAGTAAATGTTTAGTTTTTTTAAATTTAATTATATATAATTACAAAATTTATAGAGTTTTGATAACCCTATAAACATAACCCATTTATGTATTATTATAATATGAGTTAAAGATTGATACCATCTATCAACGACTTGTGATGGAACTTTGACAATAGCCGTATTTTTATCGAGATTTGTATAGGACTATAATATTTGCTTGATGATGTCCACATTTGTGATTTTATCAACCTCGAGTACGTAAGCACAAGTTTTTTGGATTTTTGAAGTGCGTGCGCTTACGACGAGTTCACGAAATACAACGACATATTATTATTTTGTTATGCGTGCACTTCACGGGTTATTAAAACGAAATAAACGCCGTGTCGTCTCGTACACGCGTCATGCGTGTAATATAATAATCATAATATACACACACACACACACACACACACACATATATATATTCTTTTCTGTGACGTATTAAAGCAATACAATATAAAACAAAAAAAAAAAAAATAATATATTATCCGAAATATTTTATCCGGAGATCATGTGTACACTCGCGCTAGCGTGTATAAAACAGTCGTTTAATACCGAGTCGCTCGGTGGTTTGCATGTGTGTGTGTGTGTATAATATTATTTCAGAGTCGTTTGTCAAATTCGAAAATTATTCATACGAACAAATTATTTCACATGCCGAGAAAATATATCATAACAGCGGAACGACCAGCAACGGCAGCAGCCGCGGCAGTCCAGTATATAATAATAATAATATATTATTATAATAACTTACTCTTCTGGCGTTTGTTTACCTGGTCAACGGCGACACGCGCGATTGATTACGACCGACACATGGATATAATATAGCCGCATGGGGGTAACGTATTATATTATTATTATAATTCGTTTTCGGCCGGCACTATTAATATGTGTTGTCCCTCTTGTGCGCCCGAATTCGAAAAAAAAAAAAAGAACGGAGTAGGACAATTTTTCGGGTTCCTTTTTTTTTTTCGTGTTTCTTCCCCAAAGCCCGCCGCCGCCGCCGCCGTCGCGCGATGTTATATTACTGTGTCTGTATACCCACATGAGGGTTGTTTTGTCGTTACTACACCGCCGTGGTGTATATATGTGTACACTATACGTATAATATCGAGTACACGACAGATTTATCGGTCTGCGGGTCAGGAAAAAAAAAAAAAAACCCTTAAACCCTTTTCCGGTCCGAGTGGGTTTATAATATTATACACCATTATAATGCACGCGGTATAGTTGTATTAATAACAATAATAATATATAACAAGGCGATCGCCCGCCGCCGCGTTGACTCGCCGTTATATCGCGCGTGCTTTTTAATCAGTTTGTTTTCATTATTAATCCGACAAATAAACCGTACGTAAGCGCGGCGGCCTTTCACTTGTTACATTACACATTACGCAGCGCATAATATGTGTGTAGTAGTTGTTTTCCCTATTTGCATATTATTTAATAGCAAACACTAACGTACACCGTGTACGCGGCGGCGGCGGGGACGCAAACAGCACTGTAATCATTACGCACACGCACGCACGCGTTGGACTATCTTTTGTGTGTATACGCGTACAACAATACACACCGTGAATTACGACAAATATTTATTTAACGAATCCGTTCGTCGAGGGTGTATGTGTGTGGTGCGCCTAAACGAATAATAATAATAATGATAATAAAAAAAATCGATAACAAATAAACAATAAAGATTAATTTTAGACGATGTTATAGTGCGCGATTTGCTGTGATATTATATTATCCTGTAAATAAACAATAGTGTAATATTGTATCGTGCTGACGCCAAATTCCGTACTGCAGTGGGCCAGGGGTTAGTGATTTTGATTTTTACAACCTGCACGCTCACGAACAATCCGCGAAACAGACGATTCCGTATAACTTTTGATCAGGAGACATTTTTTTCCTCTACCGTATACGCATTTAAGTAATCGTCAAAAGATCTGAAAAATAACTTTATCGTCTTGAAATAGTCACATAATAAAAAGTAACACAACAGATTTTCAAAAAAATTATATGGGGCGAAGAACTTTTATTTTTAAAAAACAAAATGTACTCGATTTTTATAATTCTTAATAGGTACAACAACTTGCAGATAAGTCAATATACTATTATTATATTAATTAAAAAAAATAGCATACGACTGTTGTGACTGATAATATTATTTAGGGTAACCGGTCAAAAGAGCGAAAAAAAAAAATAGCGAATTAAAAATATCGAAAATAAAATTAACGAAACTAAATTATGGCGAAAAATAATATATCGAATGTTTAGGAGAAAACTCTTGTTTTTATAGTAAATATTAAACAGAGAATAGGGAAAAACCATAAATAATCTTTATTAGTCTGTCATTATTATTGTGACTCAAGGTAATATCCGTTATCGCTTTTATCGTGAATAGTGTACATCGTATACCTATACTATATGGACATCAAATAGTTTTGTGCAACGTTCGACATCGTGACAATCGTTGACTAAGTGTTGTGCTTATTATTTTATTTCTTATATTTTATTTGAACTGTATTTTTTAAATGTGATTTTTGAGTTATGGAATATATTAAATCTAATAAAAATAAACTTTTACTCGTGTATAATAGTTACACGTTTAGAAAGGAAAAAATGTACAAGGAATCGAAGTATTGGAAATGTATAGATAGGCAATGTAAAGGTCGATTAACTACTACAAGTGATAATAAAATTTAAAAAGAGCTTTCAGAGCATAACCACGTTCCAGATATATGCAAGTTAGAAATAAAAAAAGAAGTCGAGAGAATGAAATACCAAGCACTGTCCTCACAAGATAACCCTCAACAAATAATCGCTTCATCGCAATTAAATCCAGTGATATCAGGTGCATTACCCGAAATATCTAATTTAAAACACACGTTAAGAAGAGTACGCCAACGTAATGATTGTGCACCGCCGAATCTTCAGTCACTTAACTTCCAAATACCTGAAAGGTATACTTTAACTAAAGATGGAAGACAGTTCATGCAGTACGATAGCGGTCCATCAGATGAACGTATTTTAATATTTTTTACTAAAGAAAATGTAGAATTAATGGGAAAATGTAATAATTGGTTCGTTGATGGTACATTTAAGTGCACTCCGACACTTTTTACTCATATGTACACAATACATGTATTGACAACCAATTCGTGGATACCTACTGTTTACGCTTTATTACCAAACAAATCACAAAAAACATATGTACTCCTCCTTAATCAATTAAAAAAAAAATAAATCAACTTTATCACCAAAATTAATTATGTAAAATTTTGAAATGGCATTAATTAATGGATTTAAGAAGTATTTTCAAATTTAAAACAAATGGGATGCCATTTCCATTTTTCCCGATGTATTTGCCGTAAAATACAACAAATTCAATATATGGCCCAAAAATATATATCAAATTCGACATTTGTATTACAGATACGGCTATTATTAGCATTAGCATATGTACGCGTTTGAAGAATTAATAGATTCACAATACTACACAGATAACGAAAACATATTATTCACACTTATTGGCTACTTTGAAGAAACCTGGATGGCCGCCCAATGGGTCGAAGAAAAGGTCGCAGATTACCAAAGTATTCAATAAGTTTATGGAATTGTTACGAGTCAGCAAGTACTTTATTTCCAAGGACTAAAAATGCAGTAGAGGGTTGGCATAGAGGTTTCAGTTCATTACTTGGTTAGTTTTTTAAAATATATTGTTAAAAATATTTTATTAAATTTATAATTAAATTCAATATAATGTATAATGTAATATTAAATTTTTAAGGTGCATATCATTCAATATTATGGACATTTATCGATGTGTTGAAAGATCAATAAAATTTAGAGGACATTAAAGAGGAAAGGTTCATTGCTGGTGCCGAAAAACATAAAAAAAAAAAATATAAAGATTGTTTAGAAAAAATACGTAATTTAACCTTATTTTACAATACTTACGACAACATTAATTACTTAAAATGTAGCGCTTACAACTTAACTCTACAAATGTAACTTTGATTTTGTAAATATTTTTTTATATTATATTTTTATACTTGTACTTATTATAAAATATTTTTTCGCTATTTTTGATTTCGTAATTATATAAACTTCGTTTTTATTTTTTTCGCTATTTTGGTTTCGCTATTTTTCTTTTCGCCTTTATTTTTTCGATATGTATGATTTTTTCGATTGTGGCCTATAACCATTATTTAGTAAACATCAACCAAAATCAGTACAAAAACCATATATATAAATATACACTATCTTTTGTCAACCATATCGATTCGAATGCAGTTTAATAATGATATTATACTTGAAAGTTGTATTGACTTAATAATTTTTAAACGCGTTCGTGAATCTATAACAAGGATGTTTTTAGTATTTGTCCATGTTGTGTGTATGATGGTGTAGGTACCACCTGTAGTGTTTTAATGGGAGTGGTATTTTATATTCTTGATTGCAAATCTTAGATGTGGTATTTTGAAATTCAATCGCATCTTCATGATTTTGTAATATACTGTGCGAATAATTAGATTTCATAATATATACTACATAAAGTATAAGATTAGTACTAAAAATATGTTATTGCTTTGTTATGCGATTATTATAGTTATATTTTAATTATATAGAACATACAACGCTATTTCAAAATAGTATTTTCAGAAAAAAAAATATTGACATAATAAACGTTTAAACAAAAATTATTGTTAGTCATTTTAAAATTAATAATTATTATGTACGTTCCATATGGGCCGGTGTCGAAAAACCATTCGTTTTGTCGCAAACAGATGTAAAATGTTTTTTTTTTGCGTCTGGGTGTCGGTTGTTGTTTATAAAACGTTAACTATGGAATATGTCACTAAAAATATATTATTAAACTTACGTTTAAAAATCATTATGTTGTTAAAAATGATCAATGGTCGGCTTATGTGACTAGTTTTATTATTATTATTTTTTTTGTTTTTTAGGAACTCGTCCAGCTGAAATCTCAAGAGATTTATTATTTTAGAGATTTAGCTTTCAACACCTCCGGCAGTAAATCAGTCGATATTTTTGTTAACATGTAGTTTATTTTTCATTAAAATGCTAATGAAAAGGTCATGAGTTAAAATCAAATAACATGTTTATTATTTTTTTTTAAAAGAACAATTTTAAATTACTTTTAGAAATATATAAAAAAGTTCAAATTTAATACTAATACTAATACTGTAAATCAGCGATCGGAAATCTACGGCTTATTCGATTTTAAGTTATGGCTCTCTAGGTCTATAAGCAAAAATAATTATTACAAAACGCAAAAAAATATATATATTTTATAGTATAAAAAAAAATATATAATATATTATTTTTCATTATATTTTTGTTGCTATTTAAAATAACAAATACCTGCACAGGCCATCGTAATCAACTTAAATTAAAAGTGTGAACAATTATACATATAGGTAACCCATATTTTTATATTAATATAAACTACTAGCGATATATTATCGATAATAAATTATATATAATAATATTATTTTGTGTATAAATTTGTTTACTTTAAATCGAAAATCAGTTATATATAAGCAAATACAAACATATTAAGATGAACATTTTTAGTGGCTCTTTAAAATTTGAGAAATTATGTAAATTGTAACTTTTGGCTCTGCTGTCTCAAAAGGTTGTCGAATCCGTCTGTAAATTATGACAATGTACTTAATTAAATTATTAAAATATAACATACATTTTACTTAACATTCGTTTTTACTTTTTAGTAATAGTAAAATATTATTTTTTTAAATAGAGCAATTTTTTTATAATACTATGAGATTTATATAAAAGTCTTGAAATTTTTCTTTTAATAATAGTAATAATAATAATTTAATGGTTCGTTTTATTGTAGAACATACATATATACATATAAAAAAATAGTATATTATATAGAGTTTAATGGTCTATAACTGACCACTGAGGATACCCTCTTAACGGTATAGTTGGAGTACTAATAAAAATAGGTAAATAAATATTTAAGTACAAGATAAATTTAAATTTAACTTTAACCATGGTATAATGGATTAATAGTAATACAAAATAAATGATGACATATGAATGAAAATAAAAATAATTACAATATTATATTATTAACCGGTCCACATTACATAAATTGTAGAAACTATAATAGGTTATTGAGCTGGCTGATTAACCATATCTGTATAGATTGCTTGTATTTAATATAAGATTAACAGTTAATAATTTTGAATGAAACTTTATTTATTAGGTTAACACATGCATTTAAAAAATATTAAATTGATTTTAAATTTCAGACAGTAGAAATATTTTTACGTGTATTGTAATATATTGGTTTGAAATTTAATAAATCAAATTTTATATGTAAAACAAAAAGCGTTTCTGTAAACTAATTGTTAAACAGTGAAAACTTTGAATTCTTCAAATAGTTTAACAAATGAGTTTATTTAAAAATTATTTTTATAATACTTTTTTGAGCTCTCTGCGGTATATTATTATACTTGCTACAATTCCTTAACCACCCTAAGTATTTATACCATATTGTAGAATATTGTATGAATTGTGAGAATCCTTATTATTTTATGTTTTCAGTTTTAATAACAGTAATAATAAAGAATAGCTATTAAAAATAATATTATTATAGTAATACCTAAGAATTTTTCATGAAATGTTAATTAAAGTTTGTAATACACACACACACACACACACACACATATATATACATATAATAGAGCAAGTAATGAGATACATCGAAACGAAATAAGCAAATGAAAAAACTAATTTTAACAATGTTAAAAAATTAATGTGGTTTTTATACACGAAATATTAATTTAGAAAAATTGATGAATCTTTAAAGCTATATTAAGTATATATATTACATATTATATTGTATAGAATACAAGTATAGTACATAGAATGCAAGTTAAAAATTAAAATAAATCATTTTTGTGAAATATTTATGGAATTAATAGGTATTCATATATTTTGATACGAAATAATATTTTTTTTTTACAGCAATTGATTGTTGTTTACTGTGATAATTTTTTTATTTCTGATTTATACAATCACAGTTATATCTATGTTTTATTTTTATGTACATAAACAACGTTGAGGACACGGAATTTAAAATTTGAGAGAAAAGTATTTCTCAACGCAGTCATTTTAATAATTATTTACTGACTGGAATAAAAACAAAAAATGCATTAATTTATAATCGGGAATTAAAATTTGTTTTGTCGTTACGATTTAAATAAGTAGAACTTATAAACACTGTCTGAAATAACAGCAGGTAAACTTATACACAATATTGTCAGATATATATATATACACCTACATACATTATATTGACTATCTTCTATTATAATTAAAGACTATTATTATTATTATTATTTATCAATAACAATATTTATTGTAGACCATTAAGTATATATTATATTATAGAAAAAAACCTCATTTTGATGATTTCTTTTCACCATTACGAACACCGACATCTGCTTCGAACGTACTGCGACATTTGTCACTAATGGTCCGATCGGAGGGCATATTATCTATGTTTTTGGCGGATGAGAGAGAGAGAGTAAGAGTAAGAGAGAGAGAAAAGCAATCGTTAATAATAATAATATATGATAAATGCTGGATTAACGTGAATCGACCAAGCCCAAGCGTTATTCTCCGGCGTCGATACAGTTCATTTCGCGAACGCGGTCCCATATGTGCACATCTCCATGTGATATTATTACGAGACGCAACGCGATATAATATGAAATACATTCAAACAAACGCCGTATTATATTATGCATTACATATTATATGATACGTGTGTGGTCGATTTTAGTGCAATAAAAATGATAAATCCCGAGTCCGTTTAACATACAGCGCCGTATATTTTATATTATTATTATTGTGTTTGTATACAGAAACGGACCGAATGTTAAGGCCACCACCGTTTCAACCACCCCCCCGAGAGCACCTTGTATCCGACTGCCGGTGGGGATGTGAGGAAGTTATAACGAATACATACGTTTTGCGCTTGTTGCACGTGTGCTGTAGTGCAGAGTTACAAGGATCCACGCGGATAAATCGAACCGTTTTCGGTGCAGTGATCGCACAGCAGATTTCGATTCGTTATAGCGCTGTATTCATTATTATCATATTACAATGCACATGTATAACCATCGATCGATAGTATTTAAATATTTTAATATTTAGACGCCTGCTGTCTGGAGTGTGGAATTCTCCGATAGCGCAACGTTTTAAAACTATATCGAGAGGTATATTATTTACCCACGAAGATATTACAGAGATTTCGGTTGTGTATCGACGATAAAATTGTCGTCGAGAACCCGGTTTTGGTGACTATGCGTGTGATGCAAAAAGAGAAAAATAATAATAAAAATAGTGTCCAATAAACCGAACATAGAACATGATTAATCGCATACACGTTTCGGTATCTAAATATTAAACGATAGAGAGTTTAAGCGTTATAGACCAGAAATATGTTTTTGGAATTACAAAGTATCATATTAATTTTATAGTCGTTTGTCGTACAGTCAATTCAAATGTAAATATAAACGAATAATTTATTCGTAATATAATGTGGAGAATAATATTATTCGAGATTTCGATTTTAATAATAGTTTATTTAGTTTTTGGTATTTTTTTCTATCATTATTCAATCGGTACCGGTTTCTATGCGATACATAACACTTATAATATATAATTGTTATTAATTCATTGGCTGAACATGATATTATGCTAGTATTACGTAAATAATATTCGGATTATTTGATTAATTGTACGGACGGACGGTATTAAAATACGCGATTCACTTAGTGCAGACGGAATTGCACTGTAAATATAATTAGATAAAATTAATTATACCCTTCATTGTTGCGTTTGATCTAGTGATCTTATATATAGTTGGTATTTGTCGTTTGGTAATTTTGAAGGACAGACGAAGACATTGCTCTAGAAATTGTCGGGGAATTAGCTAATACTGCACGAGTCATTGAGAAGATTAACTTGAAAATGCTCTGGAGTGTCAGCAAACGCTGAGGTAAAAGAACGAATCGAGAGATTGTCGTGTAGGGTGAAATTGCAAATGTAATTAAGGTTGCCTTTGTGATCTGATGCAGGACTTGAACAGTAAAAGTTATATATGAGGCTGGTGTGGAGGGTTTTCCGTTGCCCATAACGACGTACATTCGGGGTCGTGCTGTAGTCGTTCGTGATTTATCATTTTATATAGTCCATTACCGAATAGTGATGGGGGGGCGTAAAAAGATTCAGGAAATTATGAAACGGTCAAACCGTTTGGTGTACACGATATTTTTACTCATAAATTATTTCCAAAGCTCGGTCAGATAGTATAGTATTGAATAATTTACAGCTTTAATCTTATAGTATCGCTTTGGACATGTTACATATTTATGAGCGTCATCATATACGGTCGTGCGAATTAATCGTTTATCACCATCGCGTAGTTGCAGGCTAAAAAGTTGGTACGTCGCGTTCACACGAAATGCATTGTGCCATCATCCGAAATGTATAATATATTATATGAAAAAATCAAAACGTTTCGAGAAAAAATTACTTTTCCGGAAAATTGTTCGCTCAACTTGACGTCGCACTGTTATTTCAGCGGATACTTATTTCGCTATACAGGCATTTCGCCCCGACTGACCCGTCGGAAAATCGTTGATCGTGATTAACATTTGATTGGCAGGTACCCAATAAGGAATTCGGTGCATATACGCTTCAATCGTCCAGTTTCCTTTATAGACATAGTGTACTGATGAGTAAGTTGGATTGTACATTGAATACATCGAGAGAAAATGACCGTCAAAACGCTTGTCCTTCTATGGAAAAAAAAAAAATAAAATAAAGAAAATTATACGTTGTGGAAAAGCACGACTCGTCGGTCGTGTTTATGATGTGCGGGCACGTTGTGGGAGAGAAGTGAGAGTGGCCGAAGAACGGAAAGAGTCGCTCTCGTTTGGCGTGTGGTCCAAAATCGAATTACGTTATCGGTCGAGGCCGTCCTAGGTATACGGTATCTCGCGGGTGGTACGATCTAATAATAATCATAATAATGATATACCGTTGTCGGCATAATAATTTACGTAAAACAATATAATGATACGAACCGAACATCTTGTGTTTATAGACACATTATTTATACCTTATGTATTAATATAATTACGGCGACGATGGACGGTACCTACCAACAACTTACGGATTACACAGAGGTCCTGGTGCAGTTCGTACGGTATTTCGGTTGATGCGTTGACTGCATACTATACTTAAGTCTCCAAAAAAGGTGAAATTAAGCAATTAGTAAGCTTAATAGTTAACTTGCATATACTGCTAGAGGGACGTAAGTTGGCTTTAGTATAAAATACAAATTATAGACATTGATTGTATATCAAAATTCGATAATCGTATGTTATAGCTGTAATTATTTATTTTAAATTTCAATCCAAGTAGTACCTGCTATATATTACATTTGCATAACTGTTTGATTACACTAATTATGAATATTATTTATTTAAATTATAATTATAGTTAAGTTAATCTATTTAAGTAATTAAATATATATATTTAATTACACACTAGGGTGTGTAATAAAAACTGGTATTATGCATTTTTCCAAACATATTTTTTATGTATAAATTTAATCATAAATATAAGTTATTTTAATGATTTTTGTGAACTTATTGCAAAAAAAAATACAAATTATGATTATTATTATTATTATTCTATTTATTAATGCATTTCATCAATGGTTATCAATACTTTTACCAATTGTTAGGGACGAACTAGGTTTAAAAATGCACTGTTGTACACAAAATATTACCTACATGAACTTTCCAAAATCTTTTTGATAATAAGGTAAACTATTTAGATAGTACGTATCAATTTTCGCGGGATTATTCGACGTCGAAAATATATTATTATGTTTTATACAGGAATAAAATATTAATTTTAAATTAATTAAAAAAAAAATTAATACTATTTATGACAATATATGCTTAATATTATTATTTATTAAGCAATATATGGATCAAAATTCTTGATGTGATATTTTAGTACTTGTATAAAAATGACTGTATTGTAGATTTACCTACTATAATTCATGTATAATATGTATTTTTAAGATAAACGTGAACCGATTTTATAGGCAAATATAAGCTGAGTAATTAAGAGCTTTTGTAGGAATAATATTATATAACACGTTTCTTTATCACACCTTATATAACTATATATTATAATATTGACAGGTGGAATACTTGTTGTCCCACAAGAACGTTATAATATTATGTTATATGCTTCAGAATATTTACCTAAAAGTGTATTGGCAATAATATCAATAATAAAGTCCTATTCTATCCTTTATGGTGTACTCCGGTGTTATCTGTCCATTCAGTTTTTCTATTGTACAGTAAACTGGGTCAACGAGCAGACACTTTGGTTGGCTTTTACACAAATCACGAGTGCCGATGTTCAATTTGCAATTAATTTTATTTGCAATTGCCTATTGAAAAATCAATATAAATATATCATAATCGGGTATTCAAAGATTAAACCATATTTATGCCTGTAGGTAATAGATAATCACTTCATTAAAAGAGCAAAATGTGACGTATACCTAGTATAAAATTTAAAAATTTAATGTTTAGACATTTAGTTTATACTATTGGTTTATAAAAAATAAAATATTCAAGGAAAAACAAACTTTATTGATTTTTAGCTTTATTTGAATATTGGTGTTTTAAGTAAATCTATACGCTTGTCAATATGAAAAAATAAACTAATTTAAGGAAAATTATGTTTTTATATTAACATACGGTTTTACTCGACCTAATTATTTATAATTAATCTCATGGACAAATTCATTCAAAGTCAAAATTAACTCCCTTGGTATCCCAGCAGTTAGCTAAAACTTTTTCTTCACTTGCAGTGGTTCGTTTAAAACGTTGTCGTAACTTTTGATTTTTTAGTTGGATAAATACTATTACTTTTTTCGTTTAATTTAAAGTTGCTTTTGCTTTTGAAGCACTTCAAACTTTGTTAAAAATGTATATTATATTACTTATGTGAATATTGTTGAACTATTTGCATTATTAAACAGAAAGAAAATAATAATAATAATAATCATATGTATTATATTGGTACTTGATGTATTTTCTGAAAAAGTTAACCTACATGAATTTTTTCCTTATTTTGCAGCACAATATAGCATATTATTAAGAATAAGATTTATGTCGACAATAATAATCGAATCGATTAGGTAAATTTGTTAAGCCATTCTTCAAGCCACCGTATATGAGTTATTTAAAAAAAAAAAAAAAATACAATCTATACGTTCTTCGTCATAAATTTGAATTCATTCCTCTGGAGTACCTAGTAATGTTTTTTATATAGGTAAATAATTTTTTTTTTAAGATCTTATATTATACAATATACATAGCATGCATTATTAAAGTACTAAATATAATAATACATGGTTTTATAAATAATTTTATTTTATGTTTAAAAACTAATGTGGTGTAAATATTTAAATGTTTAATAAAATATACCAAACTTGTCATGTTATTACAATATATAAAGTACTTCTGGTATTCAAACGATGTCTTTAAATAGTATATATAATTATTATGTAGTGGTTAGTTTACGCGACATTGGTGTATACGCATGCATTAAATCAACAACATTATTAAATGACATAATATTACTTTTGATGGAACACATTTTTTGTTTTACACCCATAATAATTTTCACACATGTTCACACGACTAATTATGGTTTATTTTTAATATCTCAACGTTTACGTTTAAAATGTGTTCAGTGTAAATGTCTGCCAAAAAGAAAAAAAATCAAGTAAATGCATAAGGGGGTTGGAAACGTGTACATATATGTATTATCGTAATACGGCCTAAATGTTTATCGTGATAAGTCAAAACTGAGAATACGCAGGAAATAGTCCCCTGAAGGCATAAGGGCGTATGTGCGTCCTTAGTGTTTTTACGGGTGGTATATATTAAGGCGAATTGGACGGCCAGAGCTCCATCGTTTTAGTAATAATAATATGATAAACAAGGGGATCAACCACAATAAACATAAGACCGGATGAAACCTTTGTATTGGTATATGTATATATGTGATAAGAATAAGGACACGTCAAATGATAAAATCTGACAAATGTTAAAACAGTTATATTATATTATAATAATAATATTCTAGAGACCACCAGAATAAAATACATACAATTCTGGTGTTTTTTATTTGTTTGAAAACACACAAATTTTCAGTTCAAATAAAAATGTATTATACGGTATCTCCATTGGCAAGACTATATAGAATCAATGAATAAAAATATACTGCTTACTTTACAAAAATAATTTTAATGCGCATACAGAAAACGCGCAGCGCGCCTATTAAACATTTTTAATAATAAATAGGTAGGTACGTAGGTTGTTACACACACCATTCATGTTCATTTTTTATTATTTTATTAATATATATTTTGTTAAGAAATGTTGTGTCGATCGTTATCGTTTCATATCCAAGAACGTAACCGCAGTAGTCATTAAACGCTATAATATTATATAATGTAGGTGGAAACACTGTTCCATTCGTAGGCGTCTATGTGAGATTAGTGGAAAGTAGACGCATTATTCTAAATTCAAATTTTGTAAACCGTGAATAATAATTATTAGAGGATACTTCGGGTGGACAGCATGTCTATAATACGAAATTTCACTCAAAAAATGATAAAACGCACATTAATCAAAAATATATACAGTTTTAATTAAAAATATTATCATTTTTTAAACGAAATAATAGATACATCGATCATGTATATAACGATGGAATCCTAAAAAAATATAAATTCTAAGAAAGGAGTTTTATAAATATAACTTTCTAAACATAAACTATAAAGATTGTTTCTTTCATTGAGTTACTCTATAAAATCATTATTTAAAAATAATTCACCAATTTATTGGCGGAGGCAAAAGAAGTTCAAAAACTATAACTATCTCTGGCTGCAAAAAGATGCCCAATGTAATTTTATTTTGAAAAAAAACATTGAAAATAAACAAAGTTTCGATATAAAGTTACAATCGGTTCGTATATTATAATAAGCTTATATTATTATAATGTGTAAACAAAACGAAAATAACGTTAAATAAATAATGCAATAAATTACTTGCACTATAGTGAACTGTTTTTTCGACTGTATAAATGATTTTCTTTGAAATTCTAAAGCCGTTTGAAAGTCAAATTATTATTAATTCAATACAGAATACGTAGTAGGCTAATTATTATTGTTATTAATAAATTATATTTTCAGGTTTAATCGTATCGATACAAAATAAGATTTTAATTTATACTATTTTATTCGTTTTATCTACTGTAAATGGACCGCACTTATTTCAGTACTTATAAAATACATAACTACGTGTACAATAAACAATGAACCATATACTTTACGTTATGATTATTCGGATTTGTAATTAATTTAAAATAAAGCATTTACTTATTTCAATGAATACAGTTTTATCAGTTTATATGTGAAATGTGTGATGAACAATATCATGATTTATAATGCGTACTATTGAAAATTGAAACAACCAAATTGTCCGTTTCTATTGGTACTAAAATAATAACTAACAAGTTTACCTACATTTATCACAGTTTGTCGTCAGTCATGTAGAAATCGGTTGTATAATTCGCGTGCGAGAAACAAACGTATAATACATTGAGCGAAATCGCGATTCTAGAGATAAGCGTACAGCGACATTATATTATACGGTTTAATTGGCAAGTATAATATTATATTACAGAGTAATATTTTATTTATCGCATAGATGGCAGAGAATTAATAATATATAAGTATGGCCATTAATACGATAATACTATCCGTTCAATTAATCGATGACGGCGTTGAGTTTAATTATTTATATATAAATAGAACAATAGACAACACAAGTACACGACCATTTGACAATTACGTAGATACCCACTAATTACAATATATTTCTTATTTCATTAATTGTTTTTATTATTATATTTACTAAGTTGTATAATAATCTATTATATATTTTAAAGAAATAAATTCTATAGATTTTGATTAAATTAAGTATTACAGTTAGTAATTAAGTATAGCACCTACAATGTTTTAAGTAAACAAAAAAAATGGAATAACTGTCAAAATTATGTTTTATTTTCTCTAAAAGTTATGCCAATTAAGTCATTAGAGTTTGAGCAATAAATTTATTGATTTTACTACAATAATATTTTTTTCAAACATAAATAAAGTATATACGGTTAATAGAAGTATATATAATATGTATATATAAAAATTCTTTGGTTATCAACTCAATTATTTTTTCTGGCAAGAAAGTGAATCAAGTAGTTTAGGTACACTGGAAACAAATAAAAAATTTCAAGTAATTTTTAATTTTTTTTAGTAATTGAGAAAAAAATAATGAATTAAAATGTTCCATACATGGTACAATTTAAAAATTTTTTGACTCTTTTTGAACTATTTATAGTCTTATAGATAACTGACTTTCTACATATTATTTTTTTTATGAACGTTAATAAAAAAATGTTCACTTTAAAATTGAATATAGAGTTCTTCATAAGTATTTTCTAAACATTACATTTTAAAATATTAAAGAAACAATGCGTATATTTTTTTTTTATAAATATTTGAAGTTAAAATGTCAAAATAAAGATAATAATGTACATATTATTTTGTAATTAAATGTTTGAAATGTTTAATTTGTATTGTTAAGGCTTGAAAATTTAATGAAAGGTTCCTGCTAAGTAGTTCAGACTTTAATTAAAAGAGAGAATATATTCAACTTTAAGAACAAGATGAAGAAATTAAGTGATGAAAAAAAAAAATACCTATAGGCTACAATGTTTAAAGACAATATTTTATATTTTTTTCTACGTCGCTAACGCAGTTTCGACAAATTCTAATTTTACAAATTGTTAATATACCTATTATAAATATATATTTTATTATTATTATTATTATTATTAAATTATTTATATCATGTATTGAGTGTAATCCAATAATTATCAAAATGTCAGTATTAATTAAATTCGAAACATTTTATATACAATGTATGACGTATGTACCACATATAGCTAGGCATATGCAAGCACATATATCACAGCAAAGCAAACATTCTCAGAAAAATCCCCTGGGACATGTGAGGACTGATGGAGTTTTCCAATTCCACTTTATTACCGTCTGTAGTTGTTGTGGCCGACATTGGATAGTATATTATGCGTCCTCTGAAAGATAAAAGGAAGTTTACCTGTTAGAATATTGAAAACGCAACGGTAGACATCAAACCGAAAAATTGACACTGTGCCATGATTTATTGATTTAGGTCTATCGCCAGGATGCCTACCAATCCGTCTGATGTGGTGGTTATGCTCAGTCTACAACATACGGATAGTGGGTTGACAATCGAGTGACCCGCAATATAAGTCATATAATAATAACAATTTCGTTTTTCCGAGACCCAACAATGAGAGGGAATTGTAAACTTCTGGCGTCACGTCAGTTGGCGATACTTCCACATTTCAAAAGTGGGTGTCGCGAAAAATTATTATATTTGGTGGAATGTATTAGGCAGAAAAAAAGTTGTACAGAATATGCTGCTAGCCACGAGATAGATTTCGCTTTAGTTACCCCAGTTGTCGCCTGGAATCACTAGTGTGTTACATTCATTGGTATTTTTTGCGTAAACGACTTGGCAGCCGTAACGGACCAAACATATATTATTGAAAATGGTAATATTTATTGCGTATTTTACAGTTATACATCATTGTTAATTTTAGTTTTTTTAATTAAATTAGTATAAATAGCTGTTGGAGTCAGGGAAAATGACGGTGGGTTCGAATTAGAATCTAATTGGGAATCGCAAAACGGTGCGGCTGTGATATGTTTTGGGAGTGGTAAACTATTATGCAATCGTCGCGTGTATGGTCCTTTTGGAGTGTGTACTAAACTTCTCAGTCAACTTGTGAATTGGTGCACAATCACACGTGTCCACTACTTTTAGATAAATAGAAAAAAAAATATATTAAATTGACTCAAGAAATCAATATATCGAAGCTAAGGACGCATTATTGTAAATATAATATAGCTATAATCAGTATTTTATAGTATTAAAAGAATCACACGCTGCAGTGCGGGGCTATCCAAGCTATTGACGAATCTAACAACGAGTTCCGTTCGCGGTTTCGATGAACAACATGCGTATATATTATAGTAATACAAATAACACGGAGTTGACATTATTATGGGCATCGTGTTGTCGGTGAAAACTGAAAAGTATGGAAAAAATATTTTTGTCCCATTAAAATTAGTATATTATTGTTATTATTGAAGCACGAATGTGACTATACGGTGGCCGGTCGTTAGTCAAATCGCCAAAAGTCGCTGCACCCCGCCGAACTAACGTTTATGCCGACCGGTTTGTGCAGTAATATATTTTATTTATATTGGTAAACAACCGTTACTGTTGGAGAATCGTCGATGATCGATGGAATTTTAACCGGGAAAGGTTTGTATGTTGATCATCAGCGTATATTATAATAATAATATGTCTAATTATTAGTATATTTGCCATACGCGGAGGAACCGGTTCATAAACATAATTCATGTATGGCTTAGGTATTAGATATATATATCGAAACCTCGGCCCGTTCAAAATAATGATTTTATTGTTGTTTAAAGACCGGACGGACCCGAAGGCTGAAAGTGGAATTTATACGACACGGGAGGCATCCATTATACGCCAATAAGAAATGTCAGTTTCTTACACACATTCGTAATATCTACGTTGGCTTTGTCACACATTAAACCACGTGCATAAACGCCAGAACAATCCTACGGACAGAGACGGGCACGATCGAAAATTGGGAAGATTGGGATAACGCATTATTAATTTACTTCGGACACCACCCATAGTTAGTTTAATCATCGTAAAATAACGCGTTTTACTACCAAAGACTGTTGTCTTCGTGCCGTTTTTCCTCGATAAATTAAAAACGTACATGCGCATATTGTGAGTATAATTACGTGGAAATGTAATAATTTAACAAATAATTTAATGTTTATGTTTATGCGCTCACAAAAAATATAGGTATTTATAATCAACATTTAACGAAATTGATACTAAAAGATAGGTTCTAAAGCAGAAAGTCGTCATCACTATTATTCATTATTAAACAAGTGTTAAGTACTTTTTTAGTTGTACACGATAAAAACTCGAATTTAGGTAAATCGTATGCCAAAATATGTCCTTTTAAATATTTAATTAAATCACACAATCATTTACATAGCTAATACATACGTTTTGTTTATATATTTGTCTAAAAATAATGATTAAGTTCACTTCACAGATAGTTAAATATATATAAATATATATACTCGTATTAGTACATAATAGAAGTAGGTTATTACGTCCTAAACGAAAAGTGATATTATGACACTATATTTATTTCGGCACCCATTGAACTTCGTACGTTTCGGACAAAAAGGCTAACCTAACACAGCAGATTGAACCGGAAGGTCTTGAATCGGCAAACAGCGATGGCGTTCAAATGGTAATATATATATATATAATATACTTTGCTGGCGTTGACCCGAATTGTTTATGCTAATTGAATCCGGCAGTAACAATATGCATAATATATAGGTACATTATACGCTGTAGGTAGTGTAGTGCCCAGGGTCGTCCCGTGCAACAGCCATTTCGAAATGAATTAGAATTATATGGTGGCAAACGCGATTACGTGTACGCTTGTCCGTCCATTGACACTTGTGTGTGAATATAACAACATCCACGGCACGACGGTGTAATGCGCACTGCATATTATAATGTAGGTAGAGGTATATTTATCGGTATTTAACACGATCTATGCACGTTCTATATTTTATTCTACCGAGTTTAAATTAAAACCGTACGACATTTTTACGTCGTTATGTATGAGAATAAAATATGAACGATTGTCGATATCCGCGGCGACGGTTCTCAAAATGCGTTTAATACAGATCGACATAATTTGATATGACGATTGAAAACGGGCACGGAATAATCGTATTATTGTGTGGTACACAAGTTGCTATAATAATACACTCGCTACTGTTGTGACTCGTATAATAATATTCACAAATTACGTTTTAAAACGCGATTTATTGGTAGGTAGACGGTATACGCCTATACTCGTGCATTGTGAATTTATACCGTTGAAGATAATATTTAAAACAGTAACGCGTTATTGCTTTTTGTTTAATTGAAACGCGTTTGACGATATAATAATAATAATAATAATAATTATTATTATTATTATTATTATTCGCACGGAGACTCCGAGTGGTGGGAAACGAATAATTTAAAACACTTTGTCGCGATGAACTATACATAATTGTGTCGTATTTAATTTTACGCTATGCAAATTTTATCCACCGGTGTAAATTATTTACGTAATACATTTATACACAGAAAAAATACTCTTGATTCCATAAAATAGCACTTATTGGAATATGCGCGCACATTCAATACGTGCAATATAATACAGTACTATACGTTTTATAATTCGATGAATATAACGTGATATTTGTATTTTAACGGATATAGTAAAAATGGTCGAATTTCGGCTTCAAAATAACAGATGGGCGATGAACTACATTCATATTAAATATCGAGATCGCTCGTTTAAAAATTGATGTTCTTAAAGCCAAGTCAACAGTTTTAGAAGGAAGATGATTTTTTTTTTAGACTCCTTTTTCGAACTTTAAATTATTTATTAGGGTAGCTGGTTTTGAATTTTCTCGTACATTTCTCAGAACCCAAATAAAAATTCAATTCGTTGCTGCAAATATTGAATCATTAAGAGAGAGAGAGAGAGAGAGAGAGAGAGGACGTAAAAACCTATTTTTATTACATCTTTTAAAAAATTGATGGTCCCCTGACCAATGTAAAACAACGTTTTCGCACACAGATAGATAAAAAAAATCGTACGTATAATAATTTAAGCGTAATGGCCAGCTTTATTGCGCCAAGACTTAAACATAACCCTTTTTCATTTTAACTGAGACAAGAATTTTATTGGTGTATTGGTATAATGGTGTATTATATGGCATTTGTGACTTTATAAAATATTTATCGATGTAAAATATTGATGACGTTTAACGCTTAAATAACAGTTTTGAAATCAAAAAGGTATATTTTAATAGCCGTGAATTGGGAAAGATATTCATTATTTAGGGTGAATCCACACCATAACTATTTAAATATATTTAATTTGCCACGATTTATTGCAGCTTTTGTATATTTCAGTGTTGGCTATAACAATTACTCTGCTGGCTGTTCAAACTATACATTTTGATGTAAAAATATATATATATATATAAGCCACAGGCCCACAGCTAAGATATTAGGCGGGATTGTCTAATTTGTCGGTTATCACGTCTCCGTAATTGGTCGGAGAGGATTATATGAATCCTGCCTACCAGCAGTACTGCTTTACGCGCGATGACGGCCGAGAATGAATTTCACGCACATAATATTAATATGTCACTATGACTTCGCGATGTCTGTGAAATAGAATGATCAACTTTGTCCGAAATGAATTGCAAAAATCGAAAATTGGTTTAAAGAATTTGCAGATTAATATATATTTCTAATTTTATTATTATATATTATAATGGTTATATTATAGTGGTTACTGAATAACTAGGTAATATAATAAGTTGTAGGATCTTAAATATCCGTTTAAATCTAGAGAAAATGAGCTTACTGTTGCTTACGACAAAAACCCTACCTTCAGCTTAACATATTTAATGTTTTAAAATGTTATAATAGCTTTTATGTTTAGTTTATGGACTGATATTCCATAATTTTATTAATCTTTATTATATATTATTTTTAGTTATTATTGTTTTTACAAATAACAAAAAAACAACAATGTAGTTTAACACTGAAATTCGAATAAAAAAAGGTTATCGTGATATAGATAGTAAAATCGGCGACGTGTATTTTTATTGAAACGTCGTTAAATCACTTTATAGTTCAAAAATAGTGTTTCATATTTTTCCTTTATGATGTAAAATTATTATAATTATGAACTTTGTAGAAATGAAATATTGAAACTGTACGAACAAACACGGACTAGGGCGTATATATAAAAGATCCGTTTGACGAATAGAATAATATTAATATATCGACTATTTTAGTGCACCGTATGTGTGTAATGTATTATAGTATAAAGAGAATCTCGCACGTTTTTGACGAGTCGTTGCCAAGATAATACGGTTTTTTTTTTGATAATATCATAAGCCACGCACATGAGTAAACATACCCTTGACGTCGTTCTATTAGGAATAAGAAAATATACATCGAAATGAATATTATGCGTGTGTCGCCGGAATCGGTTTGATGTTAAAAATAGACCGTATGGTAATTGAAACGGTGACGAAAGTACGTCATTATTTATACGTCGCGGACGGATTAAAACAAATGTAAAAAAATAACATTCGGAAAACAAATCTAATTTCTCTAGAACGCGATTTACGAATGAAATGTGCATCGAACCGTATACGGCGCATGAAAAAGGATTAAAAAAAAAAAAAACTCCTCGTCAAATATTTCACAGCGGTCCTATCGATCGCAGCGTCATATATTTATGTATAATATAATATTATATACGTGCATATATCGTGGCGTCGCTAAAACTGTGTGACACGCGGCAGGTGCAGACGTTTGAAAAACAGCTTTGCTACCGGAAATCCGGAAAATCCGTTTTCGCCATGCATATACGAATAATAATCGTCCCCATAACATCCACGTCACCGCGGCAACTCCGATACCGACCAGTGGACAGTGACTATGTTATTATTATCTATAACGACATAATATATACTATTATAATATACAGAGCACTTTCCGCCGATCGTCTGTCATTTCCCCCCCCCACAGTTCAAAAATGCGTGCTTACTAAATATACTTTGTATACGCACCACTGACCGGTGACGGTGGAAGGGGTTGACAATCGAAAAGCCCATAATTTGCCATCGCCGTCGGAGCCACGCCGTTACGCGCACTTTCACCCCTACCGCGCTCCGGTCGTCCGCCGCAGCAGTAAATACGCGCATTAGGCTCGCGATCCGTACAGCTGGTCCACTCCCAAGGTCCAATTAATGGTCGTCGCGACAATACACACACGCACACACACACACACACTCGACGTCCCTAAAACTCCGTTAAACTCGTGGCGTTTACGCGTTAGTGTGTGCGACGATGTGTATATAATATGTGAGCGCGTGGCACACACATGTATAATATATGTATAATATACTGCAAAGTTATACGAGATAGGAGATACGTCGCATGTGAACTTGTGTATCGGTTTCCCGTCTGCGACCGCTTTTAAAACCCATCGGTGGTGGTGGCGGCGGCGGTGGTTTTGGTCCAGACTATTTCCAGACATTTTATACACCACCTACTCCCACGCGCAGCCAGAGTTTTGCGCCTCAGATGGGAACGTTTTATTTATAATGCGAAGAGTTTTTTTTTTTTTCTGCACCAAGTCCCGAACTGAAAGTTCGCCGCCCGAGCCGGTCTTTATATACAATATACACACACGCGGACAAAATGCGTTACGTAAATCGCAAACTTTACACGGCGTCATTATATTGTATATAATATAATGTTTTGCGTGGGAATTGTACTTGTGCAGTTGTGCGGTTCTTTTACGAACTTCGTGTATCGTGTCACATTTGAAACGTATTTAAATTATACATACCCAACGTGAGATATTGTTTTGGTTTTAGGGATCGGAAAACATATTATAGTGTAGGTACCTATGTATAAACGATTTATCTGTTTGTGTTCAAATCGTAAACTGTAAAGGAATATGCCAGAGATAAACGAAAACATTTCCATATTGATATGCAGCAAGTCGGTCGTGCTTTCCTCTCTTCATATTTTTGCGTCTCTTGTAAAATGTATTATTTCTTTTAGACAAATATCGTATATTGGGGACGTTTTATAATATTTTAAGATATTGGTTACATTTAGTTTTTTATTGTGTTATTTTAAATTGTTTGATATCAAACGATTTGCTGAAAAAGTGATAAATATTCCGCAGAAAAATGTTTTGTATTCAATTCTAAAACGTTTTTACAATACTTTTTACCAAAAGTCAAAAACAATTGACTTATTCAAAAAAAACTTTTAAGTTACATATAAATATCGAATACAATTCAGACAGTATTGTATTATAGAATATTTCATAATCTAAATAATATCAATGGCAATTTATCATATTAAAATCGTAACATTTATTCAAAATCTATACATTATATTAATATTATTATATCCCTGAGTATATAATAATAATAATATATTATACTTTATATTACCATCATAATTATTATGAAACTAAATATTTATTCTTATTATTTCTACAAGTGTAACTATATATGTGTGTTTCGATATTCGTGTTGACGTAATACCATCCCAGATATATCTGTTCACAATTTACCAAAAATTAATTTCGAACAAAAAAGCCCATTATCAAATATTGCGGTGCATAATTTTTTTTTTTTTTTTTAAACTGCCGAACCAATTAAACTACAGACCGTCCTGAGATATTTATTATTTGGGGAGGAAAATTCGACCAGAGATTAATTAACAAACAGTACCCTCGAGTCTCCGATGACCATTGATATCTGAATACGGAATCTAGTGCACAACAGCTGGTGTTCACTAGGGACTCACCCCGTTAGGTCCGGTCTCTTTGTACATTTACAACAGTGACAATTCTCGTTTTTAGTTTTTTTTAATTTTTTTATTACTGACCCAAAGTTTAGTTTGTAGAGGGTCTTTCTCCCTCATTGCACGAAAGGGTTGACGGTGGCGCGCCGGAAGTCCAGGCTCGCGAATTACGCACGGTGTTTAACGCACTGGAAATCCTGGAAAAGTCCTGAGTCTCTGGGGAGTGGATAACGCGTGCATCGACAAAAGTTGCACTATATACGACGGTGGTGGTGGCAGTGAATAGCAGAATGTAATAATTAAACGGCCTCAGGGAAAGTGGACCGGAAATTTTGGGAGATAACGTTTTCCATCGGAAAATCTCCAATTTCACGAGGGTTTGAAGAAATATCAAATCATTGTATTGTGTGCGAATAGTATTAGTATAAGTGCCATAACACGTATCATATGCACATATATAAATATAATATTATATAATATACACACGACGATATTATAGTGTGAAGATTTATTATACTGCCGAAGTGCGTGCAACGTGTGTTGCAACACACTGGAAAACACTGCAGTTGACCGTCGTGTAGGCGAACGGTGCGGGACCGTTGAGCTTGTTTTATTCGGATTTCGACAAGTGCAATAAATAAAAAATAACGCAAAATCCCAGTGAATTCCAACCGTGTCGAAACGAAATCGGAAAAATAATAGTCCAATTTTGGTACAAAAATCGAAACATGACGCACTGCCCGCCGACGAGTTTCGGCAATGGTATGGCCGCGGAAAGGGGATAGGCACGACGATGATTTCCCTGTCACGCAAGGCGAGCGACTAATATCGATGGGGGTGAAAATGTAAAAATAATAATAATAATAATAAAAAAATGTATATTCGATAAATTTGAAACGGTTATATCCCCTTTTTCGCGCACTTCCGCACACGTTGCTCAAAAAAAGTTGCCGTTAATACTGCACAAGCGTATATTATTATTAAACTATACTGGTAGCAGCGGCGGTGAAGTAAGCAACAGATGTTACCGAAGTGACGATATTCTCCGATGCATAATGTAATATTATTATATAATATATTTTTAAGTTCATTAAAACGATAAATTAAGTTTTGAGATAGAGTATGTATACATACTTTGTACAAAGTCTCACGTAAGTACTTAATAATACGTATATTCTACGCTAGTTTGTTACGTGAATTTTTACAAAATATTGATTTTATACGTATAAAAGCATATTGAATGAATATCATTTAGTATAATATCATAATTTTTAATGAAAATTTATAGTGTAATACAATATTAAAGTATACTGACTGTGAGTAACGATCTGTGAATTTTAAACTTTAAAGTATTTGTGTTTCCTCTGTAGTCTAATTAATAATACATATTTTGATAAACTATATTATATTATATTCGATAAAAAACTTTTTTAATTAATGCATTTGTTAGTAAATAAAGATAAATGATACAGATTACTGTACAATATTATAATATCATAGGTACACGTAAATTAGTTATAAATTTTCGAATTTATACGGTTCATAGTTAATTTTCATAATGTTGTTTTGAATGAGTACCTATCTGTGACATCGTGCACTCGAATTTAATTTATGCAGTTCTTAAATATTTAAAAATCGTCTGTAACAAGTTCTTTGATGTTAAAAAGTAAATATCTGTAGTATGCAGATATGCGTAATATAACAATATCTAATACATTATTATGTACGCATATTATAAGTTATCAATAATTAATATTTAATTTTAACTAAGTACAATTATTCATGAATATTTTTATTATTAAAATAATATTATGCAATATTGTAATAAATTTAGAAACTATTTTTATACTATAATATAATACTATATTAATACTACTATGTATTTCATACTTCACGAATCACGATAATGCTAATTTTTATAACATTAATATAAGTTTTCAAGTGTAATGGTATAGCTATTTTAAATAAAGTGTAATGGCATCATAAAATTTATCAAGGTAATTATTTTTTTTTTTTTTTTATACTTTTTTGATATTATTTAAATAATATTAAAACCATAGACTAATAAATATATAATATAATAAGTCAAACAGGTGATATGGTAATATTATATACTCTAAAAATTCTGAAAATGGCATACGAGTATATTTTTTCAAAGTCTATTTGAAACCCTTTATATCACCCAATGCATTCAACCGAAAAGATACAATGCTTAGATATAATAATTCGAGGGGCCTTGTCAATAAACGAACTGTAAAGGGGTTTGAGAAATCATTATAGTAGTTAAAATAATGATGGTTATGAACAATACAAGACTATATACGTTTATTTATTATTAGAAAAGCCTATGATATATATTATGTACTTTAAATATTACTTGAATATATAATAACCATTATAATAGTGAATATAGTGTATTATACACATTTTTATCCAATTTTTAATCGATTTTGGTTTGATACACAATAATTTTATAAGCAGATTTTGAAATGATAAAATCCGAAGCAATTTAATTTTATAAATTATTTGATAATGGTTTTATTTTTACCGTTGTACGTATTAACTAAAACTGACAAATATTCCAAATAAATATGTATAAAATACATAACATTGGAATAACAATCAGTTGTTTGATAATAAAATATAATATTATACTACGTGGCTAAAACAAACGTTTACAAGTATTTTGTTGCATCTTTTTAAATGTTACAGTTAATTCTATCTGGATCAAGCAAAATAAAATGTGTTGAATGAGCAATAGCTGTTGAATAAATTTTTAATTCAACCGTACTCGCCAAAAGTTCAGTATAATATTTTCAATATTAATTCAATAAATAAAAAGGTAAGTCCCCCAACGGTAACTCAAATTAGTGTTAAATAATTCATTAATAGCTATTAATCTCGATTCTCGAGTTCTCGACATAAAAAAAAAAAAATCCCAATAATATAGAACTAGAATGTTACATTACATTTTAAGTATCTATATTTTTTTATATATATTATTACTTTTATGTTTTCATATACTATTTAGTATTTTGAGCTAAACCTATTAAAAATAAAATAAATTTATATTTTTTACCCTTTTTGAACCATTTTATAAATTTGTATTTACGATATTAATATTAACAAATAATACCTATAATATGATTTTAAATTATTCAAATACCAATATAAGTACTGAAGTATATGATGTCTTTTTTGTAAAAGTATATCACGTATCTATAATGTATATAAACACAGTGCTTAACACATTTATAATGTGCCTACCTTATACCTACCTGTATGCATATAATTAGTCGCTCATTTTGTCACTACGAAAAATAAGCCATTCGATTTGCAAGACTAAAACGATATTAATAATAATAATAATAATAATAGCTTCTACAGAAGTTCACTACTTTTATTTTTTAGCGATGTGAATATAATGTGCTTATCGCTTATTTTCATTAGTGTTGAGCAACAGTGACACTATACAATATTATCCATTGAATAGTACAAATGTCGCTACTATCCAATACCAATATTACTTTTTATTAGCGTTTACACTTTGTAACTAATACAATAAATGAAAAACATTCTAAATTAAAAAAAAAAATAAAACGCTTAAATTATACAACACTCGTGTGTGCAGAAAAAAATGGTAAATACGTTGTTATAGACACGGAAAGATATTTAATATTTTTGTTTTGATATTTTCCTTTCTGATCGGAACCTATAGATTTATCTAATTAAAAAAAAAAAAAGTGGCAGATACACAATAAATGTCATAGATATTTGCACATAAATAGCGATAATTATTGTAGTGCATTTATTTTATAACGAAGCGGTAGCTACGCACATCAGAAGTAGTGACATGTAATGCCGACGACTAAACTGTTTTGTCCGTCACGTACGCTTTAATATATGAAAATAAATATAATATACGTATTACAAATTATGCAATAAAATTAAAACAGCACTAGATCACGTGCGTGTCTTTTACGAGTAGGTAGTCTTATACTCAATGCATATTGTATTCGATTTTGCTATACTTATTATCGTAAATTATAATATTTGTAGGAAGTTAATGGCGTTTTTAGAATGTAAAAAAAATGTTTTAAAAGTCTGAAAAACATATGAAGGATTTTAAATTAATATTATTATAAGATCCGGTCATAAAGTTATATAGGTTTTTACTCCTAAATATCTTATAATCATTATTAATAATTATACTACATTACTAGGAAACCAATATGATAAATTCCTTGCATTAACCGAGGATTAAAAATATATTAATATATTATTCTGAATGCATATAGTGATAACTAATTGTAAATTACAGCCATAGATATGTATACAAAAATTATTTGTTTGAACGAATGAAAATTATATGATATTACCTCTGTATATTATTATGATAATTAAACAGTGAATATTATATGATATAATTTCGGCTGTACTATTCGTGTTTATTTAATTATAATTCTAGAGTTTATTAATAATATAGTACACATTTTGGTATATCCCGTTGCATTGCAGATCAAACATTTAATTTAATTTATCAATGTAAACTACAGCGCTGGCACACAAGGGCATATTGGAACTTTATATCGTATATTAATTGACATTAAAATGTGTGTGTTCGGGAAACTGGAAAATATTATTATTATAGTCAGTCGTAGGCTCATTGCGATAGCAAACGTCATTTCGGCGTGTACAATCATATCGATGCCATTTGCGTGATTACACAGTTGTAATAACAGTAGTGTACCTATTAAAAATAGAATAAAATATTCTATGACAAATTTTTATTACTGCCAACGCCATCCATAAATTATCGTATTTATGAGACGTTCGGCTTTTCTAATTTGCTAATTCCCCTTTCACCCCAAACGCGCGTATCGTTCGCATGCGCGTACGATTCACAGTCCATTTACCACCCCCCGCCGTACAGATAAGAAGAACTGTCATTACACACTGAAGTGCTACAATTGTAGTCTTGGCGTCAGTTTTTATAATAAACGAATATTATAGTGATATTGTTATCGTAATGATATCCCACAGACGATAATAAACGTCAGCTGCGGTACTCGACTGCACCGGAAATTAATTAAAACTTGACAAGTATAATATACATGACGTTATGTTATCGTATATTATGTATGATACGCATCACAATATTTGTTTCATCGGTACACGATGTCGTGTGTCGCAGTACATAGCCACGATAATTTACCACAATTGGCTGTCATCGAGGAATTGGTAGATCGGAATTCTGCACGCCTCAGAGCCAAAATGCTTGTCTACTATCACTGACGATTGTCAAGACGGTGGTGGCTTCAAAGTCCACACCGAGTTTGTAAACTATTTACCCTTTTGGTTAGTGTCACACTATACTGTTTCTCCGAAGTTCTGTACAACGTGCAACATTGTTAATGTTATTATGTGAACAACTTTCAAATTATGTTAATTGCCCTTTATCAAGTTTAAAGACTAACAAATAAGTAAGACGCGATATAGTACATCATTAAGTGTATAACTCTGCAAGTTCAAATGCACATTGAAATTATGTATGTGCGAATAAATCCGATAACTGTATACTGTTTTAGTTGTTTTCCCCTCGATTAAACATAGTATAATATTTAAAAATGATATTGTAACTTAATTAAAATATATTTATCAAATTATAACTGTTATAAGCATTGATTTAACGGTTAGCATAAACAAATGCTAATGAGTACATAATTAAAAATACTCTAACATTAAATATGTTAGAATATTGTTGCTTATTAATAATTTGTCATGCTAAGATAAGTCAATTATTATACGTATATTATTATGTTTAATATATGTATAGTTGATCAATTATTGTTTATAGACGTAATACAATAATATTGTATACTATAGATGTACAGTATTGTTAACACGTATATTTATGTATTTCAAATTAAAATAATTTTATTTTGAAAATTTATGTTTGACGCACGATTCTTGTTTTTACTCTATACTAGTAGGATAAATTTGTAACTCCACGAGACCCACGTTTAATGTTTTCTGAAATAATGATAAAAACGAATGCAATCCAAATTAAAAGTATACTTCGCTAAGACAATTAATTAACGTTTTTATTATTTTATTGCACTGTGCCTTTTGCTCGTGACGCAATTTGACATTTTTTTAGAAAAGATGATACGTCATTACATATTTTTTGCAGTAATGTACGTTACTCACCGTGAATTAATAGTGAGAACTATATCGGTTCGTGTATCGGTAAACACAATTTGTATCGCAATAGCGATTTCCAAACACGTGTAGTAGAATTATCAGAAACAGCTAAATGGCAATGATTATCATCGCGTTCCAAGTTGCTGGGTACATTGCGGTAATATTAAGCCACCCAAAGGCTTAACGCTAATATCGCAAAAGATTATCACACCCCCGCTATTTGTATACGAAACAAAAGGAAAAGACCGGTGGCCCTAGGACCCCCCGCGAGACAAAGATTATTTACCATGGGGCTCCTTTAATTGGAACAAGACTGACGGCCACGTGCAATTGCAATGAGAAAAAGGGAAGAAAAAACTATTACGAGGGACAAGAGGGGTGGATGCCGTGTGCCACATTCGCGACTTTATGCCTGTATATTATGTGTGCGTATAAAAATACATATATACATTTGGTATACGAATATGTGTGACGCTGCAGGATAAAAGGAATACCGTTGTGGATTTCACGGTTTTACATTTCCAATTTTCCGACCCCCTTTGACGGTGAAATCGTAAAAAGAGACAACCGTAAACGATATTATGCGGACTCGAGGGATGAAAAATAGAACGGCGTTCTACCCCATCGTGAAAGTTAATAACACGAGTTTGGCTCAAAGGAGCAGCGTATTATTTTATATTTTTCAAATTGCTTAAAAAAGCTGTTGCTTAGTCATGATTACAAATGAAATGCTTATTCGAGTTAGTTATGCATTTACAATAATATGAATCTTGTTATATGGTCTGATTAGTGGGACCCTCCGCATCAAAACACTTATGAATAGTAATAAACAGCCATCATTCGTTTTATTATTATAAACTAAATACAAATACAAAAAGGTCAGTGAGAAGACTATTGACATTATTTCTCATGTCATCAAATTTTGTAATTTTTTACTCGATATTTTATTTGTTTTAAATTCCGTTTTATATTTAAACGAATTTTCATAATGTTCACTACAAACATTAATGTATCTAGATGATAAATACCTTTTCATGATGTGAATTTGTAGTTGTAACTTAATATATCACCTAATATGTGCTTGAGTAATATTTTGAACATTTATCATTAAATAATAATGTTTATATTTGAATTAACTCATTGTTAGGCTTTACATCTAAGTCCTACAGTACTCCTGGTATTATTTTTGAAGCCATCAGTTACACTGTTGGATTTCTTGTCGGTATTAGAATGACATGTCGTAAAGTCGCGTATGCTGCAACATAATACCACAACAGCCTTGAAATATTATTCCCCGAAACTTACTTGATAATTTGTTTCACTCACAGTAGGGATTCTGTAATACTAGAAAATATTCAGAATATAAATATTATTAGCTACAGTTTGAAACGTATTTTGTATTTTTATTCATACTCATTTTATTTTTCGTGTAATACTCGAGTGACTAATGTATTAAATCTTAAAAAATAATGATTCATTTAACTGCTACTACACCGTGTAGATTCAAAAGTAGAATAGTAGAATCTAATAGACTATCATTATTTAACATTCTCATAATATTTTAAACAACTAAAAGTAAGTTTATGCGTATGTACATAGTTGTACAGTATAGATTCATATAGTATTATAACTTATATTAACGACCGAAAAATTGCAATCTCAATGTTTTAGCCAGTTAATAACGCCGTTTAATTATAATGTTACATTATGATAGATGACTTTAGTCAACGTACATGTTGTAATTTATAAATAAGCACACGGCGTATTTAAAAAATATACCGACTCCATCATAAAATATGAATAATAATGTACATGATGCTTTTTTATCCATTGTACTCCGGAACAGGAATATTTAGTTGTATGTCAAATGTAACATATTACATAAATATGTATATATATATATATATATGTTTTTAATGATAATATTATTATGCTTGTCGTATCAATATGTCTTGGATGACATTAACGTGAATAATGTAACGTATAGTATTTATCGGTATCGGTGACGTTTTAAACCGCCACCATCAGAATATTACCGTACGATTTCAATATTTACGATCGAATTGTCAGTCTCCTTTTTTTGTGGAATACACAAACATCGTAACGTTGTACAGAAAACTTTGGCGGCAAACACGACGTTTGAACAACAAAAAAATTATCGCGTTGTCGTCATCACTCTGTTTTCGAATTACGATGTACCTACGAAAAACTACACGGCGCGTCGTGTGAGCCGTGTAGCGAATAATCCACCAAACAAAATAAATAAAAACGGAGAGAGAGAAAATCCTAATTACGTTTTCCGCAACCGGTTGTGTTCGCGTTGTTTGTTTATGTACGCGCACTGGGAACGTTTAAACATCTCCGAAGACGGCGTGCGGCCGTCAGACGCCTCATCTTCGGTCATCGTCGGCGGCGGTGCATTTGTAATTATGCGCATGATATAAGTGCATTAATAACGCGTGACGTTCCGGGCGCGCCTCCGACTTTCGTGCGGGTTCCCCCGTACACCGTAGCCGAACGCAGTTTCGTTATTTATTTTATTCGGGTTTGTTGTCGGGGAAAAAATAAAAAAAAAAAATAAACCCGAGAAGAAGAATAAGAAATAATAATATTATACCTACGTGTGGTGTGTATAGTCTATTATAATAAAATAATAAATATATTATATATGTATATGATAATATGTGCGCGGGGAAAAGGCACACGAACACACACACGCGAGCTCGCGCGCACAATATTAATACAACAATATTGTGTATATAATACGGTCGGAACACAATATAACATTACCGCCGCCGCCGCCGCGGCCGTCTGTTCGGTAATAATTTATGACAACGACGCGGGCCCGAGTGAAAACCGTGAGTGGGTGTATATAATAATATTATTATTATTATTGTTGTTGTTCGTAATAGAGTATAATATACGCATAGTGTACCGGGCCCGGGACGTTATTTTAATAGAATATTATCGGTTCCCATGGTACGCCCTCCACCGCCGGTGACGACGGCAAAGTCCGCGCCGTTTTCCCGACCGTGTCCGGTTTGCCGGAGTTTTGACCGTGCTCTGGTGTGTAGGGGTATGTATGTTCCTATACGTAAAACACAATATTGCAATGTTATCGATGTCGTCCTCGCCGTTTCGTGATTTACGCCGCGACGACGACGGGTATAGTACGCGCAAAGGCCGATTATATTACAATATTATACTATATTATTATTATATTGCGCCTTTTGAGGAAATTACACGCCGCGACGACAACTGAATAATGTTGCTGTACCTACGGCGAAAGCCAAAGGTCCATGGGGCGATTCGATTAGACCCGCGGCCCCTGTAAACCGGATATGAGTGTAATATAAACTGGTGATGAGTAAGTATATAAAGCTTTAAACGCATAGATACGCTGAGCCGGAACAAAAAACACTGTCGTCCGTTTTTTTTCTCTCTCAAATATTAAAAATATTTTACAATTCGAGTATTTTTAAATCCTTAAATAAGCTCATGTCGGGTCATGCAATGCGAAATAACCTTTATTTATTATTTCTGTCGAACTTAGGACTAAAACTTGATAGTTATAACTTATAACACAGAGTTATTTATAAGATTAAGTAAAAAATAAATATTATTTTAACATTTGTAACCGATTTATTGAATAAGTAAATAATATTATAAGGCATTTTTCGACAAAAAGTATGACAGACTTGAGTTGTGGCAGATCCATTCTATGGTTGATATTATTTATATCTCCATAATATAAAATATTGTCAAATTTGATTTACTAAATTTTAAATGCTTTGTTCAGTTTAGTTTTAAATAATTATACTAAACGAGTCAGATAATTTTTATTTCTTATATAATGTTAGTATTTTTTTTTTTTTTAATTTCCTACTTTGACCAAATAAATAATTACTTTTTTTGATTCAACCCAAAAACACAGGACAAATGCAAGTTTTTACAAACCTCCGGTCGGAAACGATTTTTATACACAACAATTGTTGATGCTTTTAGTTGACCAGGAAAATATTTTTCCTTTCATGAATTTTTACATATGATTTACGGTTGCAAAAAACTTTCATTTCCTTTTATCCCACACTTTTTTCTCTAAAATTCTTTTACATATTATATGCACCTATTTCAAGGAAATATTTTACGACACAACATTACTTTGGACAGAATTCATCGCACTCGTATGATGGACATATAATAAATAACGTTGGACCTTGCAATAAGTTTCCAGGAAAAAAAAGAAAAACACAACAAACAATATTATGTGCTCGAATAAATATGTTCATATATAAATATACCTCCTCGTGCGCCAGAATTAAATGACATGAAATGTATATAGTGAACGGTGAAATCTAAATTTACGGCAAGGTCATTTTTATGAATACTATTATAACACCTCATGTTTTGAATATTCAAACAAAATTTAAAAAGTTGGTAATAAAAACAAAGTTTGCGTGTAAACGTCTCGTAAACAACCACTCGATGTATTTTAGTAAACAATTCCCAGTCCTTATCTATAAAAACTATACTCTATAATAAAAACAAAATGTATAAATTTGTCAAAAAAAAAATAAAAAGAATTTACGTCAACAACATTAGTATACAATGTTTATTGTTTTGTACAGTCATATATACGATTTATAAAGTAACGACATTTCGTTAAAAATAATTATATTGCATTATTTAAAAATTATTGTTAACTGGTAAACTTAATGGGTTTTATGTTCATATAAATAATAAATTGTTTAAAAATTAAATTTCAGTCTACAATAATTGTTTATATTTGTTTGTTTTTGTATATGACAAAAAAAAAATCATTTCAAATAATGTAAGTTTTACAACCTTGGTAATTTCTTGATATAGTTACTTAAATTAATTTCCTATATTGTATTCTATCAAATGTGGTTGATTAAATTGTATGTCAAATAAACATCATTAGATTTATACGTGATATGTGGCATGTACGACGCGATGTTTGAAAACTAACGAGAAACGCCTATAACAGTATTATATTATATTATATTATATATAACGGTTAAAACCGGAAAGAAGCGTTTAGGATTTGACGGAAAATCCTCAGACACCTATTTTATGAACTTTCATATTAGAAGCGTTGCTAATAAAAGAGCTGTCTGTAATGTTTGGCTCATTTTCTACCCAGCTGTCTTTGTTATCCCTCGTTAGCCCATCAATTGTCCTAAATCCGAAAAGAGAGAGAGAGAGAGAGAGAGAGAGAGAAAACTTTCACAGACTCAAATTGTGCCTTTTTATTTCCTCGTAAATTCGTGGTACAAGTACAGCGTATACGTAAGTTCTCGAGACGTTTTTTGATATATTAGAAAACTCTGTGTATCGCGGGGAATTAAATTCTATTATACTCCCACACTAATATGTTCTAGACATTAACGAAATCCGAGCATCGCTCAATAATCGATCGCTGAACAATGTGTACAAGAGTGATGCATTCCGGCATTATGTGCATATTTTTCTAATAATTATAATTTTATATACACTTTAGTAAACATGATAATGTTTTTGTACGTTATAATATTGTAATATTAATTTTCGTTCTTTTGAATTTTTTGAATATTGTATGCATAATATTGTTAAAATATAATGGTAGTATACCCCTCCCCCCGGACGCCCCGGGCGGCCGCACAGTTCACTTACATAATAACTCGTAACTCGCTAGTCTCGGCTTATTTATTAACATAAATTATTTACATATATCGCATTTTTCGACCAAAAACTAAAATATTATCGGTTTGTCGTATAAAGTGCGTATACCTACTTTGTATTATAATATATTGTTATTATAATACTTATCGTTACCCTCGCACGTTTACGGCATACCAGTTATATAATACGTCATTATAATATTATACTATTTAAATTATTAACGTTATTCGTCCACGCGCTATACTTTATGTCCCCGAGCACAAAAAAATGTATGTAAAGTTGCCAACTAGGTAAACTGAGCGTATAGATGAGGCAACTGTATTTAAGGTATTCCTACACGTTCGGCGACGTTGGTGATCATTCTCGTTCAGCGGTGTCACAATAGGACATCGATTTAAGCGTACATAATATTATACACTCGGTATACGTCTAATGTTAAAATAATAATAATATCCACTCGTGCGACTAGCCATAGACATAAAAACTAATTATTCTCAAGACGAAATACCTATAATAGCTATAGTAGTTTGCGACTGCAGCAAGTACCTACCTATAATATGTTTTTCTATAAGCGCCAAGTCCTGCACCACCTCCTACCGCCAATTATAATATATTATACGCGTACAGGTCCGGGAATCGCGTAGAGCGTAATAATAATAATAATAATAATAGTATTAATATGTATACGTTTATTTTTTTCCCCTTTTTTTTTTTTTTTTTTTTTTTTAATCGCCTATAACATTATATATCGATAAACAGCAATCGGCGACCGTCGTCGAAAAACTAGTAGCACGCTGCATAATCACGCTGCGTAAATCACTATACACCTATCCGGCTACTATTATACCTATACCGGCTGTATACCTATACGATACATCTATGCGTAATAATATTCTGTATCTATGTTAACATCTATACGGCGATTGAAGTGTCTGCAGCGGCGGCGTTCGCGGTGGGAGGGATAAAAGATTCGCAGGATTTCGTAATAATGCTTAAAATGTGCGGCTGTTTATATTGCAGCTGTAGTTGAACGTGTACTAATGGTGTGTGGAGTTTTATTTTTATTTTATTTTTTTTATTATTCAACGGGTGTCCGAGCCAGAATTGGAAAATTACCTAAGCGATATCGATAAGAATCGAACGCAGTCGCGAGGTATAAATCAATGACACCGGGTCAATACAAAGAGGTCATAGTGTTTATATATATATATATATAATATATAATAGTATCACTGTATCATCTCATCGCGTTCACTATATAATATAGTATATACGCGCACTACACCGCTCGTCTTTTTGCCGCATGGTGTCTTCAGTCGGCTTATTAATATAACGACGATAGTTTATTTAAATTTTTTTTTTTAAGCCCGTTTTATTTTTACACGCCAATAAAATAATATTGATAATATGTGTTTCGGACGAAACTCTAAAATGTTTCCGATCGAAACACACGCGCCCGACCGAAAATTCCGACGAAGAGTACCCGTCTTCTCGTCTCGGTCCGACCGCGTCCGTGATGTAATAATAAAATGTATAATAATATATTTTTATTAAGCCGCAGCATAATTAATACATCAAAACTCGCGGACGGAAAGTAAACCGTCAATTGGGTAAGGCAAAATTAAAAACGAAACGACTTTGTGTAATTATAAACCTGACACGTAACGCCGAAAGATTAATGACCAAATGTTTGTTTTAAACTGTCCGACCCGACGGCGAATGGCTGTGGGTTTATTATGGTACACACTACACACATTATACATATTATGCATGTGTGTACTTGTATGCATATCTGATAGCATCGGCAGCTCGGTGATATTTAATCATAACATAATATACGAACACAATCGAACGTCGTATAATCCGAGAATTAATTATTCAATGTTTATATCCGAACTGACTGGCAGGTATTCGAAGACTTCATATCATAACATAATAATATAATACACGTCTGCCCTGTGCGCGCGGAATTCGCTCGCAACGTAATGCATATTTTTCTGGTCCGTTTCGTGTTGCTCCGATGCTCGTCCCGACTCGCGACTTCACGATGGTGGCGGAGTATCGGCGCACTATAAACACCACGTGACCACGTAGGTACTAGGTATATTATAATTTTGATCTTCTTTCTCCTCTTTGTATTATATAAAAAATATTATACGTTTTTTAGTGGGTATTCGAAAATCTCCGGAGTCACGTCTTGTTCAGTTTTCACCAAATTGCACACACATATTATATTCTTTGAGACCGTAGGATTAGGACCTATACATCGCATTTCAGAACCACATCTGCGTTAGACATGACTGAATGTGTGTGCATATACACCACAAATGGTACATATTGATTTTTCTTAATAAAGTTAGATATAAAAATCAATGTATGACTGTCTTAGTAATGTAGTGGCTTAATTATACTCCATGGCGGACTGCCGATTTTAGTTGAATTCGTGTATACTGCAGAGCGACATACGCCGACCCCGAACTATAAGGTACACCAAATCAAGATACGCCTGTATAGTGCTGTAATGTACATGACATGTTAATTGTTTAGTCGAGAACAAGTTATTGTATGTATTAAATCGAAATATTTAATAAACACTTATGAATACACCAACTACCAATTATGTATTGAAAACGCATTAATATAATGAACCAATTGGTTTCATTTATAGATTATTTAAAAAAAAAAAGTAATTCTTCATATTTAGTTTCTTTTTTTTTTACAGCTAACATTATAGTAAAATATGGTTGTTTAAAATTTGATTTAAAAATATTTTATGATCAATATTAAAAATTAATATTGAATACAAAAGTACAAAACACATGCACACGGAAGACCGAACCAACATATATAAATGGTTTTAAGATACCACGTACACTTTTAGGAATATAATTTATACTTATGATTGGACAATGATATTTCGTTGTGAAAAAATAAGAGCAGCCAAACGCTACACACTATAGAAAACAGTCTCGATGTGACAATCAGCCGCGGATTCGGACGCTGCAGGAAAACGTACCTTTACACTCATACGCACAATCATCCATCACACATATGGTTTCGTGATTTGTTATTATTATTATTATTTTTTATCTGAACCTTGGTACCTGTCGATCGATTCATTATTAGACTATAATGATATTCACTAAATAAGCGGACGATTGTCGCTCAAAATAATATTTTATGTACCTATCACTCGTATAGTGCAATTTCTTGACAAGGTAAAATTATAATAATTCGATAGTCTATATAATCTATAACGACAATGGTCGGCATTCTTGTGTTTTCTCTTTTTTTGTTACCTACTAATTTCACATAATACTATAGTACAAGGAAAATATCACATCAACGCAGATTCAGACTGATGCAGCTTGCTGTATAATAAATAATAATTATGCCACATTAACGGACATAGTAAAATATTATTTTACTAAAATAATACACGACGCACATATTATTTGATTTATTTCAATTTTTTAAACATATTACATTGTTATAGACTGCATACATAGCGATCTTAGAATTTAAGGTATTTTGGATCTACATACGCCTTAGCAAATATTATTTACATATATTTATGGTAATAAATAAATAAATATATATTATGTTCAAGATATCTCGAAAACTATTGGCTCGATTTACATGTGATTATTTTTATCGTGTAGTTAATTTTTTTACAACAAATATAGTTATGATTGTATATAGAACTTTGCAATTTGGTTTTTCTTAAAAAAAAAAAAAACTAATATACTTGGTGAGCTCGTATGCGTAGCATGTTTTTTGGTGTACTGAGGTGAAAATATACGATATATTATGTAATAACAACTTAATAATTTACACTTCCCTCCCAGTAGAGTTTGGGTATATAGCTAGTTGATTATAAATAGATACTAGTCAATACTAGTATTTAAAACTAATAGTATTAAAATTATAAAATTATACGAGGGTGTGGCTAAATTATGCAAACTAAAATATCATCAAATCGAACTTTTAATTAATTATTTAACAATAACGACCGCTACTTGACACCCTAAATATTTATTGCAGCTATAGAAAGAGATGATGATCTTGATTGGAATGGTTTTAAATATGTATCTTTTGAATTAAATATACTATTTAACATTTGAATATTTAAGTATATTTGTATTTTACTAGTTATTCTGTATTAAAAAAAAAAAAACACGCTATAATCACCTAGATATAAATGATAATTATAATGGATTTACATACTAGTAGTATGTGTGTACGTGTAGTATACCACGCTAAGACGTAACCATGAATTGGGACTGATATAAGCAAATTGGTTAATTTGAATTAAATTATTTTTTGGCATGCAGCGTGATATTAATTGCATGATAAACCGTCAATTTTATGTTGATAGGTATGTATTAAAAGTGTCCCTAATTTAGTGATTTTCCATCATATTTATTTTAAATCTTATTAATTATACCCGGATCTCCTCGTGTGTTGCGTGTTGCGTGCTTATAATGGTTGTATTATGTACTTGTGTTGCGAGTGTCAACGAAAGTATAAAAAACGACACATGAAAAGATGCGCAGCCGTAGTACACTAATGGAATGTTAACATCTATAATGACCTAACCTTAGTTATAACTGTGTATTTCAATTTAAATCTACTAATGTTGAATGGATCTCGAAAGCTCGAAATATATATTTCTGTACAATATAATATACAATCGAGAACTGAATGAAATGTATACAACAATGTAATTGATGCTACATAATATACACAGTTGTCCGCTTTGTTTTGATTTGGAGAAATGCCCATAGCCATTAAAATTACAAAACCATTTATTTTAATTAATAATATATGTGTAAACCATAAAACATGTTTGTTACATATTACATCCATGTCATTTTTCCATCTGAGAAAATGTCGGAGTAAGATTAACTTAATATCTTAATCACCCAAGTCTCTTATTGTATCTATATGGTGTAGACAGTGTAGTATAGAATTTTGTTGCTCACAAGGATATGAGACGGTCTTAAACCATGGTATAATAATAATTATTGGTGTTGCATAATAATATTAAATCGAAAAACGATTAATGTATCGTTTTTCTCGAAATATAATATATTTTATTCATTAGAGTTTTCGGGGCAAGTCACGCGACCCATTTACGCTTTCCCGATACACCTCGCTGTCGTTTCGACCGAAATACCGTCACACGATTTTCCAGGACACACTACACACACGCACACAAACATCCGACCATTAATCACCCGTTTGCACCTCATTAGCTTATATACGGGACCCAGACGATGTTTTATCGCGACGCGTATACTATTTATATTAACGCATAGTACCTATACTAATATTAATAATATATATATATATATAAATATATATAGTATCAGCGGTATTATTATTATTTAATTGATACCGAGTTTTCGGTGTGTGCGGAAAACTTGGCACTAGCAGCGATACCGGCCGATAGGAATGAACGATAGCAGGCGATGGAAATCACGCACGACCCACCTAGACCGTGTGTTAATTGCCCGACATCACGGAAATCTAAACGCCGCCGCCACTCGTAAGACCCACGAGTTCCTATCCGTCGTTGATTTTCGCACGCCGTACCAAACAAAACGTATATTATATTATTATTATTATTATTATATGGACGTAGCGTGATGGGTAAAACGGTATACGAGTCAATGCATTTGGCCATTTTTCAATTATTATTATACGATATCTATGCAGCGCAAAAAAAAATGTTCTACGCAGTTTTCATCATCATAATACAGAAATGAGAAGTCTTTTTTGTTTCCCGAAATGTATAGTGATTTTGATTTATCACCTGTATTGTTCGAATATACAAGATAATGTACTGGATTGTTACATTTATGAGCACTTTAATAGGTTTATAGTGCTGACTGGCGCTGGCCTGCACCTACAGCTACCTACTCAAAGTTTTCTGCCGTTGCGTACGCATCAACGACCTATGCCGCAAGGTATTTCAAGACTTAAAAGTGTAAATAAAATTATTTTTTCGATATCTTTCGTTTTTAATTTTATTGTATTCCAACTCCTCTCAATATATTTGCTTACTAGTTATCGTGTCATTATCGCGGTTATGATGTTTTAAAAAAAATCATAGCTGTAATGTAATTGTTTTCGTCTGGTGCAACCACAGAAGTGATCGAACGTCTAGAAAAATAAGCATCACTCGACGTGATGAGATTACATGACACCTGAAAGAAGATTATAATACAAAATCAATATGATTATGCCATTTATATTCAGATGGTTCTAATGTCCTTTTGAATGTTGGTTTAATTTTTATTTATTTAAAACCCAATAAAGTTCATTTTGCTATTTTGAAATCGAACAATTCAAATAAGCGTATAATAATATATTATGTTATGTGGCTGGCCTTATTAGTTAATCAGAGATCGCTATCGACTCGATAGTGTTACACTCTGTTTGCGGTACCGTGCCTGTTTGCGTTTTGCATTCGTGACCAAATACGAAGTTTTATTCGTCTGTTAATTTCTTCTTTTTTTCTCTTTCTATTGCGCAAGTATTGTACGTACTTTTCCTTTTACATCGCCGCACATTATCACCGTCGGCGGCAGTAACTGAATTACGCTTTTGTATTTCATTAGTTATGCGATTATTTCATTTTCCGTGTATATATGTAATATAAGGCAACAGTGTTGTAGAGATAACAGCTGCAACTGATGAACTTTCATCAGAAAATTTGTCCAACTCCTCGAGTTGAATATTCTGTTACGATATTATGCGTATTATGATGTTATATAGGTATACAGCTTAAATCGTTGTGTACATTGTTGCGCAGTAGTCATGTACCCATACCGATTATTAAGAATTCAATTACGTTGGTTCGTGTACCATACATAATCATAAAAATGAAGTACGATTTGTTCACCAATATTGACAATTGAAATATTAATTTATCATTCTGATCCGATATACCACGACGACCATTCATTGCGACTTCTATACGGTGTATGTAGGTCAGATAATCGAAGACAAACGCCTTAAAAAGTATATATATACATATTATATTATGTTATGTCGTATTATATTTTAGCATCAGTAATAAAATCCAAAACGATCACCCATGACTTTCCCTCAGCAAACTACATAGATGCACTCAGCGTAGCAAAACCTTCGCGTAATGGGAAATTTGTTCAAGAATTTTACGACACGAAAAAAGTCATTTTAAAATCTACTATCAAGTGCACAAATCGTGATTGCCTTTCAAAAGAAAAAAATAACACAATTTTATTGTTTCTATAAGTATATATTATTAATGCGGGTCTATCAAGTAAATAAAATATATTTTTTACATCTAATTATACATGTAGAAATCCTGTATGCAGTGAATCGTATTATTAAGAACCGTTACATTTTATAATATTTTATTTATTTTATTACCAATGGAAAAAACTGTACAACGAGTTTTTACTTGATAACGTGTTTTTTTATTCTTAAAAAAATATTTTTGATTATTTTATTTGTTTTATTGAATCGTTATTTGTTTAGTTATTGGCTGCACTATAGGTATTTATAATAATATGTCATGACTTATAATTTATTATGTATAATTATTATTATACGTTCTCCGACCACGGAATATCAAACTATTTGTTTTTCTTGTTTTATTATTGACTGTCAAAAAATGTCTTTTTTTTTTTACTAACAAAATCGATCACTCGTGTTTGTAATTATTAAAAGTCTACAATACAATTTTCCAATTTTAAACAAACGTAAACAACAGGATCTCGTACATTATATTATTATAATGACAGTGTCAGTGCACAACATATTGTATAGTAATGACAACTTTTTTTGCCATGGAAACTAAATTAAATACCCTTGTAAAAAAACTTGCAATCAGTCAGTGTCGAAGTATCGTCGTGATATTTCACGAACGAATTTTTACGCAAAAAATAAAAACTCGTCGGTCTGGAAAAACTGTTTACCGACAGTGTATTATTAATATCATCAATACGCGTTGATTATAATATTGTAATATACTACGCGTACACCAACTCTGCACAAAAAGGTACACGTGTGAGGCGTTCGAGTATACATTTTTTTTTATTATTCCAAAAATGTAATCGGTTTTTTCGCTTTTATTTTCATTTTTTTTTCACCGTACATTTCGTAAGAGAGTGCATTGAGTGCGTATTAAACCTTTAATGGACCGTGGGGCGTCGACGCCGATCCGAAACGTGGTCCAAATGGCAGCTTTCTCACGACAATCATCGCGTCGTCGTCGGCGGCGGCGGCGGCGGCGGCCCCGGTTAATAATAAAATAATGGATTTCCTCGGATGGCGGGTATATACACCTTTTATTTTGCCGTTTCGTGAGTCTTCCGCCACCTCCATTCCATACATTTAACGTTATATACCGACTCGGTCAAAAGTTCTCTCTTCCTTCTCGTTCTATGTGTATATATAGGTACGCGTAGGCACATTGCGTGTTCTATAGATATATTTTATAGTTCGAACCGGCCAATGTGCTTCGTTTTCCCACTAAAAGCAAACTTATACGCTACTCCGTAGTCCGTATACAACGAATTAACGGCCAATACAATATTCAGACAGTGTAGACGTAAATATCATATATATATAACACGGTTGCGCACCACTCGTCTGACGTCGACGAGTTTGCTATTTAGTAATATATATATATTGCTCTCTGGCACGTATTTATAATAAATGTACCCGGTGGTTGTACCAATATACACACACACACTACCGTCGTACGTATCATATATATATAATAGAGGTGTATATCGCTCGCGGTAAAGTCCCGGACAGCGTTTCGAAAAAGTTCTGTTTTTCGCCGAGACTTCACGTAATGCAATATTCACGCAATAAACGGCAGAGCATTGACGGAGGCGACGGCATCGTCGTGTCGTAATATTTTAATACGATGTGTATATATATTATAATATGCGCACCACATTAACAATAATATGATATAATATTATTGTTTAATAAACCGGCGGTTCGCCGTTGGCAGCTCACGAAACAAAGTGTATCAGTGTAATAAATAATAATGTATCGGTGATTTATAAAAATAGTATTGTTTAATATTGCTACGGAGCGCCATACTGTCGCATGTAAACCGCACAATGAATACGTAAATCGCTGCGGCATCTATCAGTGTTCTTGGCCAACTAAAACCACACACCGTTTTCGTGGCGTTTTATGTTTCATCTTAATATAACGCATTTTAATAATAATGTGCAATAGACTATTGCAGTAATCGCGTGCTCTTGATTCTGTGATGACTAGTTTGTTTATGGCACATTTGCTTTTACAAAAAAGTGTTTTTAATAAAGATTAAAAACAACGACAGCGCGAACACACTATAATATATATTCGTCACACACTATAAGATCTGTATGCGTCGTTAGTTTCTTCACTGGGTGGTCTTAATTCAATTGCTGAATTTCAAAATTGTAAGTTTAAAATAACAATAATCAAGTGTGCGTTAAAAGCAAACACTAGATACGCTTGTTTAGAAAACAACTTTCAGTATTTGTATTACTACTCACAATTTATTATATTAGTAACTTGACAGTCATAGAAAAATTCAATGAAAACATAATCCAAGACATCCAAAGACAGTGCAATTTATAAATTAATATTAATCATATTAATGATAATCAGCTCTAAAAAATAAAACGATCACTTTTAAATAATTCAAATAAAAATCAAACGCACAATTAATATCTGTTTAGATACAATATGGGTAAAGTACTAAAGTCCGACGAATTACAATAATTATATTTTAAATTTTATTGTACATAACTATTAATTAAACATTGACAATAATTATGTTTAAAGTAATTTAATTGTCTTTTTAACGACTAAACTAAAATACATAAATAATTTACCGATTATTCAAGTACAATAATACATTTTACTTATTTTTAATTTTTTAATTTTCACATACTTAAAGCATGAAAAACAACTCATATAAAAACAATTTTTTTTTTTACTTAAAAAAAAATAGGGATTTTACATTCTGTATACATAATATAATAACCAAATGTATTAATAATAATATAAATATTATAATATGCAATAGGAATGTTATCATGATAAAATTTGACATCCATTGACACTACTTCAAAATGTTTTGCTTCTTTTTTAAATGTACCTATGTGTGTGTATGTGTGCGAGTAAGTTAGAAAGTAGTAATAGACAAGAGTTGTAGGTATGTTGATTTTTTGAGTTGTTGTTCAGGGTGTGATTGGTAAAATATTATTATAGAGTGTCAATTTATTATTAATATTTTTTTTTTTTTTTTTTAATAATTTAAATATTTTGTTCATATTTTTTGTATATTACATTAACATCGAATGTGATATAATATAAGTTTTTTTCCTTTAAAATTAACAATGTTAAATAAACAATAATAAATAATAATTATTATTATTGCTTGACAATTATCAAATTATTTTAATGCAAAATTAATTTTAAAATAATGATCATTTAAATATTATCTTAAAAATAAATGCATTCGTCCATATCAGCCACTAATTTATTGTTAAGTATATTCTTATTAGAAACAAAAATTAAATTAAAATGTTTATAACTAATTAATGATAGGTACACTAGATATTTATAATGGTAATGCTTGTTTATAATAACGATATCGTTTGAAAAACGTACGAAGTTTTCATTATGTGTCGGACTGACGGTATACACTATGCTACATAAACGTGACATTGTGACAATGTGCATATAACAACTGTGACATAAAATCGTTTAGTTTAATATTATGCAACGCGAACATTTTATTACGAGTACGTGATTCAATTGTAGGACGGAAACAATATGAATACATATTAAATTGAAGTAACAACAATATTTAAACATTATAAATGGCTATATAAAATTGTAAATTTATATTTAATAGCATATGTTATTATACTAAGGTACCTATAAGAAATAAACTTAACTTGGAAAAAATTTCAATTCATAAAAAATTAATCAATTTCAAAACCACATAAAACAACAATGAAATTGTCTAGTTAATAAGTCTTAAAAAGCCTTACTAAAAAAAACTCGATCGGTTTATGACTATGATTTTTAGAAAAAAATTCTAGGTTAGAGTAGGTTATTATTTAAATATTTAATTCGAAATAAATATATTAAAATATGTTTCAAATATTTTTGTTTATTATATTTTCAAAAGCTTTGAATGCTCTGCGTATATTATTTACAAACTTTTTATATTCTGTTACCAAGGAGTTAAAATGTGATAAATGATTACATACTGCATTTTTATTTTCACTTCTTCACAACAAATGTATAAGTATTTTTTTAATTTAATGTACAATAATAAATGTGACGGCAGTTAAATGTCGGTATTCTACTTGAAATGAACGAAATAAAAAAAAAAAAAATGAAAATGTATGAGGGTTTGTTTGAAATGTTACGGTGTCCAGACGGCATTTCGCAAAGGGTCATTTAACAAACGGAGAATAATAAATTGCCCGGACAAAAGCTTTTGGGGTGTGATTTGGCGTGAAACTTTTGTGAAATTCCATAGACGAAATACTGTAGTGCGGGCTACGAAGGGGGTAAGGATCGTTAATTGGAACATGGCAAAAAAAATCCTTAGACGGAATATTACACCGGTAGAAAAGATTATAAAACGTCACCGGAAAATACGTAACGGCCAAAAGGAAATTAACAATGAAGGGAAGGGTTACGTGATAAAGAATAAAGTAGGCAGGTAGGTTGTAATAGTATAGCCAAATGTCATTCTGGTTATTAAGCTAATATGCTCAGTAAAAATAGTCCAATTAATTATCAATTAATATTATTTTCGTATGCACATAATGTTAAAATAATAACATTAAAAGAAAATTAACACTTTTTTTAATAAAATAAATTTAATTTAAATTTTTCTTGTGTAATGTAGTATTACAAAATTTGTTTTTAATTGTGAAATAAAAACCTTAAGTACAATATTATAATCGGTGTAAGTTGACTATATTTTAAATACAACTTTGTTATAGACATAATTTAGAGAATATTATTATTTCAAAAATCGGTAGCTACTAACTACACAGTCGTCTTCACAAGTCTTGTACGAAGGATACAGGCAAACAATACGACTGTAGAATTCCAACCAGTTTAAGTCAATACTTCGTGTTAACCTGAATGTCTTGTCTTGTTTGAACCAGACGAAATTCAATCGTGTAAAAATTATGTATGTACGTGTATACTGTATATGTACACTCCACTCCTCTCTCGTCCTCAATCTATAAGTAAAATCCTGGTCTAAACACACAATTGTGTTATGTGAATGATTTATAAACAAACGAAATGCGCTCGTCTCGTATACTTTAATCAAAGAGGTGAAATGGAATTTCATTTAAACCCATTGTCTGACAATTCATCAATATAATTGTCCCAATGATAATATCTCCGCCCGTTTAAATATTTCCGTAGCATATTATAATCATTTACTGCTGCCCTCTTCCCCTCTGAATTAATTGTTTAACAGTAAATCAATATTTCGTTAACCATGTACTGAGCACTTTAATCAATAGTATAGACCGTTAACTACTGCTGTTATAATTGTTCTGTCCACGAGAGGGTTATAATAAATTATAGTCGTGTAGACATAATTATTCGAGAAATATTATATTTATCTTGTTGTTAAGTTTTTTTTTCGGTAGTCATATTTGATACGTAAACATATATTGTCTATTACTCTATTAAAAAATCGAAAACTCAAAACACAAAAGCAAGTACAAAACTATATATTCTTTTCGATCGATAAACGAATCAATAATATATATAAAAGAATATATTATTGTTATGTAGATCCAATATATTGTGCGGGTAAATTGGATGTATTAGATATGGAATCTGTTTATAAAACATAATACACATATATGATATATTATATTATATATACACACGGCCAACACGTGGCCTCTGATTATCATCTTTGATTAAATTTACTGTGTTGTAAGCGTACGAGGATTTTTATTAGATATTGTTCACGTGACCGCATTAATACTGACACGTACGCACAGCCGAATTTATTCGTTCGGTGTTTTTGGAGAAAATAGAGGTTTTCACTGCCAAATGGAAGGAGTCGCGAGGACCGAGCCACGTGTACCGTATATAATTTGGGTAAACTGTTGTTTTCGTCCCCTGCTATGTAACGTATAAAAGAACGCACCTAATTTAGGAGGTCAAATCGAATAATGTAAAAATACCCTCACGAACAAAGTAAATACTTATTATAATAGTATATTAGTTCTTTTATTTTAAATGAAAGCAATATCTTCGGCTCCTATGGGCATTTGATATTATAGTGGATTTGCATAATGCATTATAAATACGGTAGTAGGTATATATAAAGTGATTTTATCATAGGGTTTGGTAGCTTTCAAAAAATTAGATAATCTGCCGATATGGAACACTTATTGGTCGGCGAGTTGAGCATTTCACCGAGGTGCATATTGGAATGCTCAACTTTGAGCATATTATATTATAATCATTACGGCTTGTGTACTGCGAAAAAACGCATGAATGTAATATTATTATTGAAATGAATTTTCACAAAAAAAAAAAAAAATTACAACGGTTTATATCACAATAATTTCAATAAAAATTCAAATGCATATTTACTGGAACATAAAAAAAATACTTGATAATCGCTTTTGCAGTACATACAAAACGATGTGAATAATACAGTTTTTTATGAGAAATATTTTTAAAACAATATGGTTCTACAAAATAACAATAGTAAAATAAAGAATGTATATAAGTTTGTGATAAAAAAAAAAATTAATATATGTACATATATTTTTTAGGAATGTGTTTAGCCATTCGTATTAAAAATGCAATTTCAGTTTATGAACATTGAACAGGGTAAGAAAATTATAGATTTTATGGCAAAGTATATATTTTTATTTTACAAGTATTCGCTGTAGTAAAGTGTAAATAATGCATTTAAGAACGTTTGTATATTGTAATACTCGTATACAATGGGTTATTCAGTACTATTTATAATTTAAGTAACAATAAAAGTTTAAACGAAATTAAAATAAATCATTGGTACATTGCATTCGATAAAACAAAACAAAAATCATTTAATTATCAAGATTATTTAAATATTTTGTATTCTTTTTTTTATAATTTAAAAGAATGTATTTAAGCGGCTAATGATAGTACAATAGATAAATATAAAATAGGTGAATGAATAATAAACAGAAACAATTAATATACACGAAGACATGAGAGTTGAAAATGTTGAGATGACCTATTAAAGTTAAATATATATAATAAAAAATACATTTTGGCTTAGAAAATAACAATATCAATACCTGTGATTTATCAATAATTTATTTTTAATCAACTGCATTTCATTTCTTTTTTTTAAGGTTTTCTTTAGTGTACTTGTAATTTTGATTTAATTTTAAAGGTTATTATTTAAATGGTACTGCAGAAAAATATCACATGTAATTAATAGGTTTTATGTTGTAGGTATTCTATCAAGTTTTAGTGTACCTACATATTATTTAAATATAAAGTGATGGGAATTGATTTTGGAATACAATGATTCGTCGTTTTAAAATATTCAAAACGAAAGCAAATACACTCACCAACAGTAGTGTACCAGAAACAGCCACCCACCATATTATGTGGGCTTGAAGTATGTTCGAGTTCGTGTATTATTAGTTTAAACTCAATTGAAAAACAAATTATGAAATATTTTTTTTTGTTTTTAATAAATTCCACTTTAAGCGAACCACTCACCCGTGTAGTAGCAGTCATTTCGTGCATTTGGACTTTTTAAAAGATGAAATATATCATCTTCGGTTACTGTAATATTGTTATTATTTATATGGATTTAAATACATGAATAAGTATTTAATAGAATTATTTACCTTGATTCGAATATTAGAATATATTTTATTGAATACACATGCTTAAAATTCAGATTTAAATGAACCAAGTGGCAGTCAATCTAACTACCGTTAATGGTATAAATTAGGGTCTAAAACCGTGACATGGTAAGACCAAATATCCATTAAACTATTAAAGCGCATTTTTTTTTCGAGGAAATTGGGAGGAAAATCCCTTTCACAAATACCTTCCGCATATGTTTACTTACATACGGATGGGTATGGCAGCCGCAAGTACACTTAATTATGGGAATTAGAGAAGACATTGGCGAGGTTTTTGACCCCAAAATCCTTTCTCCCCCTTTCTAAAATTACCCAGAAGTTCGATCAAAAGTTTTCAGAATACCATATACGGTTAAAGTTTAAGCCATTAAAAAATGGTTTTCGGATAGGCCTCACCCTTATTTGTACGTCGGGCAACGCGTAAAATGTTTTACTACGGTCGATTGCACTCGATATTCATTGAGTGCATTTATTACCGGAAACAATAGTTATATGTTATATATTGCTAAACTACGTAGAGGCGCAGCGCATATTAACGTAGTAAAAAAACGTATTTATATATATATATATATATATATATCATTTAAATAATGAAATAGTGTTTTATTTGTGTGTTATAGAGAAAATTTAACGTCAATGGTCAAACAACTTCAAACAATAATTATTTCCACGTTATAATTTGAATATAACTAATACGTTTTAATTTAAAAATGTTTACAATAATAATACGACGATATTGATGCAATTATTTACATAAAAAAATGATACAATATAATGTTATGAAAAAAAATATGATGTATATAATATAATAGGTACTGCAGTGTAGTTCCTTGTAGTTTTACCAGGTCATTTATCGATGTTATATCATCGGGCATTATTAGTTGATAATCTGATATAATAATATTTGGTATTTAGTAGATAGAATTATTGATGATAATAATATTGATAATAATTATTAACAAACAATTGAGTGATGAATTAAAATTGTATAACATTATGTTTACTCATTTTCAAACAATGGACGTGTACAAGATACTACTGCAGCGACGGTATTACGACGGCTTAGACCCTCATCAACTGATTTATTAAAAATTAATTCGTTTTTGAATTTGTAAATACACTGTTTCAATAATTGCACACCAATATTATTTCATGCTTTGTTTGTACGTATAATTGTATTTGGTTTACCCGCAGTAGACAAGTTTTCTTTGATCATATTCTTTAATTTTAAAGTTATAAAAAATGCGTCGTACCATTGCGCAGATTGCTTTCAAACGTTCAAAAGTTCTGTATGTTGGGTTTTATATTTTAGATTATACCGATAAATTATAATTCATAAAAAACGAAACTAACAACATAAAAAAAGAAATCTGAAATATAATGTAATTTTAATATTTGATTTCCTTTAAAAAGTTCTAAATAGTAACTTTACATATTTGTATTTACATTATCATTTGTCGAACTAATTCTACAGTAGGTAGACATAAATACTTAATTTTATTTAATATATAACTGTAAATTCGTAAAGTAGTATAATATAATATTATATTAAGCTACGTTTAAATCATAGTTTATAATAACGAGTTAATTCCGTTAGCTTTAACATTGTTCGTTTTATTGTGTCGAGACTATTTTTGTAACCTTCTGTTAAGAAGTAATTTGTAAAATGATCATTTTTCAACTGCTCATTGATCCAGAATGGGGCAGATTTTGCCAGTTTATAGTTCATAGAATAAATGGAAATCGTATTATTTTTCACTCGAAATAGTAATAATTCGTACAACCAATGCAGTTAAGTCCCCAATTCTAAAGTCGTTTTCTCGAGACAATGTATTATACGACATTATATAATATTATATGAACTGCGAAACATCGACGTCATATTATTGTTATTATTGTTAACTTTAAGCCATTTTCAGCGGTACGTTTGACGAACGCGTGTGCGTGTGTATGCTGTACTTGGGTTCTTTGAAAAGTGAGCGCTTGTCAAATGCGTTAAATGTGGTTTGTAAATTATACCCATGAATTCGGGGACTCGGGACGACTCACGTTTCCAGACCAACCGCTATTAAGTGCTCGAATAACCCCACTGTATTTGCCCTGTACGAAAGTCTTCTGCAATACATGAGAGACAATTCCGCTAAATTATAGTCTGCGCGATTCGACGAAATTACAGTGCAACATAATAATAATTGTAAGGCCATTACTCTTCGTAATTATTTAATAAATAATATATTCTAAAAATATATGGTTTCTCCGAAAGAGCTTTTAGCTTAGCGCGGAAGTATAACTCACGTATGTTAAGTTTTTTCACGTTTGGTTGAAACGACACGACTTAATGAAAAAAATAAAATATATATAGTATTATTAATGTTCACTGAGATGCTGCAATTATTTGAAGATTAACTTTGCATTAGTCTTATAATTCACAAATAATGTTGTATAGCGTAAAGATTTCGATAAAATATCTCCAAATATATCATACGCCTTTTCCCAATTAATCGCTAATTCTGAAAAGTGTACAGTCATTAATTGGATAAAAAGTCGAGAAAAATGTAATGTATAATTATTGAAAAAACAAATACAATTGTTCATTAACTGTGGATATTCTCTCTATACCTAATAAAATACTCGTATCACCACCCTATAAAATAAATCAATTTAAAATAAATTAGTTAAATTTACGACAGAGTATGGTTAATTTGTTTTTAAGTTTAATGAAAAAAGTTTTTTAATCGACTTCCGCTAATAAGTTTTTTTTTCTTATTGTTTGTTGAACGTCATACCTGCAACCTTTAATGAAAACAAAACCACTATAATATGTGTTTATTGTGTATTTTTACTTAAATGTGTCGTTGTACTCGTATATTGAATAGACTGTGGTTAATAACAGTAACTATTATTATTGCATTCTGTCATATTATTCCACTATACAAAATAAAATTATAAATTATAACGTTCATATTTTCCATGTTTAAACAGATAATAACATAATGCTAATTTTCATAGATATGAATATCTAACTATATTGCAGGCAGGTGCATAACGCATATACATTATATGTATTTGTGGAATGTTTTATATGACAATAATAAATTATTATACTGAATTGGTCTAGACAATGTTTGTTATTTGATAAAATACATTACCAAAATTGAATGTTCTGTGCTTGGACAGAAAAAATACAACAACAATATTATTTAATTTAAATAAGTAGTGTTTTATATTTTTACGTAGGTATCTGTATAATATTATATTACAGTACTATTTATAGAATAAATAATATTTTTATGTCCACTTTCGAAAGTCGTTATACCATAGTTGGCTGCAAATATACCATTATTGTTATAATATAACTTTTTAATAATAAAAAACAAATGCTTCCGAAAGCAAGCGTATAAATTTAGACACAACTTAAATTTCATTCCGATGAATAAATTATACGGTATACATGAATTACCGTCTTGTTCATATTATTTTTGCAAGTCTGCCGTAATTGAATTCGATTAAGAAAATATGTGTCGTACTAAATTCGAGCGTACAGTCAGCTGTTGAGTGCGTGCCTTCTCCTCGTTGGTATTTATTGGGAGACTGAGGTCTATACTTTCTTTGGACCCTAGCAAATCTGATAGAATTGATTGCACTCGATTAGATACATGAGTGCTAACTTTCATTATTCGAGGAGGAACGATGACGTTTATGACCGACGGTAGTGCAACTGTTATTATTCCACGACCGGCCGCAGTTATTTCACTTTCGTTTATCGTTCTTGTTGAGACCCTTCCAAGAAATACGCCCTAAACACAATTATTGAAAAGCAAATGGTACAAGAGACAGGCGGCGGCCTGTTAATTTGTCGACGTAGTCTATCTTTGTGTATCGGCAGAGGACTTTAGAATGAAATTTCTTATATGAGAATTCCGTCGAAAAATCTGCAAATGCCGTCGGTTGTAGCAGTGGTGGTGGTGCTTCTACTGTAACGCAGTTCTTAAAGGGCGCGAGCGAGAAATAATGAAATAACCGGGGAGGGTCGCAACCCTTCGACGGATCGGTGTGTGTGTGTGTGTGTGTGTGTCTGAGAGGTATTTTTTCTCTGAGACGACTAAGGGTCTTGTGTAATGATGGCGTTGACTAGGGGTCCGAAAAGGATCCTCCCCCTTCCAAAACAGAGATAACCGAGTGCATCTTGTTTCTCTTATTACAAACTCACTGCTGTAGCAATATAATATATACTGTTGCGTTGCCAAATAACACAGCCTTTATACCTCGCGGGCCCCGCGTGTAATTATACAATATTATTTGTAGTCATCGAAGTCAAAAATGAATAAGGGGCGAAAATTTATTTTTTTCTGGCTCTGTGATGCCCATTAACCGTTTAGTAGGGCGTAAACGTTCACAAACAGTTCAAAGGGAAGGGGTTCACAAAAACAAAACCAGCGAGCACATAAATTACGATCACAGAGGATATCATTATAAATATATTGGTATATATATATATATATTATGTTCGTTATTTTAACTTACTTTTGGATGCACTACGTTCAATTAGTGCATAAACATAATATAATATTTTTTATTTTGTGATCGCTAAAATTAATTAGCTACACACACAAACTGCGCAATAATGACGTTAGTTTGTGATATTTTCTTATCTTTATTTTTTCCAAAATAATCGGTTTTTCGATGAAGGGTAAATAATTTTTCGATAGGGCTAAAAATATACGTTTTTTAGTTTTTCATATATTTTTTTTTTTTTTTTTTAATAATAACAATATAACACGGCGGCCACACAATATGCTTTGTTCCTTCGTAATTGGATTCCTCTAAATTACATTTTCCCGTGACATTCCTTTTTCGCCTGTACGACGTATAAACATTTTTCCGTGACTCGACCCGAAACGGTTTATTAATTTTGTTCCCTTTTGTCCGATATTGTGCCGTTGATGATGACGATTACGCGTTTCTCCGTAATACGCGTACAATCGTAATTTTACTTTGTTCTTGCGCAGCCAATTCTCTAGACCGTCCTGAAATCGCCACGCACATTTATGTTCTTCGTATAATATCATTTTCGTTTCAAGGACGCTAAAATATCAATGGTCCCTGCGACAATGTACGGTGAAAGTCTACGTAACGGGGGTACATAATAATGCTATGATATAATACATTGTATTAAACGAAAAGAAAATATATATTTTCCTTTTTTTTTCACATTATTTTCTCTGACAAACCTTCGATAGTCAACCTACGAGGACGCACGACGACGGATGCGATAAACGCGTGCAGCGAATGTTGCAATATATATTATATTGTATTCCACGTCGAGGTGGCTAATTAAATCGCGCGACGACGTCTCGGCTCGCGGCCTTATGTTAATACGTTCGATGACGATGACTACCCCATGTAAGGCGAGACGGACGGCTGTGGCAATATTTTAAACCGTCCCGGAACGACAAAAGCATTAGAATACGTAGACATTATAATACATGTATACGTACACGCATTATTATAATATGAGTGGTTTTTTTACTTCGATTTCTCTTTCTCTACGCGCGCGTCGTACAAGGTCCTGTTGCGACGGGTGCCCATTCATATAGGCTCTGGCGAAACGTCAACCGGACGGACGGCGATGCAGTTTCGTGAATATAATAGTGACCACGTTCGTGCATAGTATATAGGTGTACAGTGATACGGTGTACGCCCCGAGTGCACGTCATGAGACCAATGGTTAGCTTTTCCATTGGATTGTTCGGAAGAAGGTATTATTATGCGCGACGACGCTTGGGAAATTCTCCATCTCTCTCCCTACACTCGCCTATAACCGTCCGTCTTCCACCTGCGCCGTCGTAGGAATATATCATTTAGATAAACGAATATATTATTATTATTATTATTATTATTGCACACACATAATACGAATATATAATGTGTATAATATGATATTCCATTGCTACACATACGACACACAGTTGTGTGTTCTAGTTTTCACAATGGTTTTACTGTCGAAGATCTAACACTGTACGGACAAATAGGTGAAATCGTGCACGCCCGTTGTGCATAAACTGTACTGCGAGCCACGAAATTTGACCGTAAACTATATTTATAACTTTAGGTATATTATTATACGCATAAGGTTCCAGCCGTATGTCTACCGCCAATGTTTGTTTTCATTTTAACGGCATCGCCAAATCGTATTATAGGCAATATGTATAGTTTCGCAACACGCATTATTGAGCATTTTCAATCGATATATTCCGGAAAACGAATGGTGATGCGGTTCGCGAACGAAAAACTAACGCGGCATCATAACGAATATTTTTACAAATGTCGTAAAAAATAATTGACTGTGGTAGTATCATAATATTGTGATATTATGCATTACATAAATGGGCAATAATGTTCATCATGCGGATTCATCATCCTAACCGTTATAAGAACTCTAGCAGCGGATCAATAACTTTAAAAATCAATAACAATTTTGTGTAGCTCGTTTACAATAATCTCTTGACGTTATAATAATAATATGTGCATCAATAAAATGTAATTCGTTATGGTCACTGTGAACGTTATCGTAAAAATATGTACTTCGACTTAAATTTGCATGTTACGATACTCGTTGATAAGTCTTAAACTTTAGTCGTTTCTTATATGCGATTTCGTCGTGACTGGTTCAGAAATGTCGTAAGGGAATAATGTGAACATTAGTTTTTTATTTTATTTTTCGAATCTACATTTACCATTGGTTAAGATTCTTGAATCACGCGTCGGGCACGATTGCCGTGTTTATTACAATCCATAGAATTATTATAATCGGAAGGTCGTTTAATTGCTCCATGATATGCTCGTAAATGGTTTTCCGACTGTATCGATCAATTACAGTATCTAACCCGATAAAATCAATGCGCTATGTCTCGTCTTACGTAACATAAAACCATAATACATTAACACGAGATATATACCAATAAAGTCACATCAAATAGGAATTTATCGTACAATTATGTTAATTCACAGTATATTATGAAATCGTTGATGTTTCATCGATCGAAAATTAACTAAGAAATTGTAGGTAGTAACATTTTAGAGATAGTTTCCGAGTTAAAATAATATTACATCCAAATATAAAATAATACAATTTATATACAATATAAATGTTGATATTCATTTTATTAATAAAATTTCATTGTACCTATATAATGTGTTATCTTAAAGATCTTATAATATATATTAATACGTATATATGCAGCTACAAATGTGTTCAAATACAACGTATGACGTATAGGGTTTTAATGAATTTATATTTTATAACATAGCACGGTGTGATTATTAAATGAAATGGTACGTACATATTATATTTTAATCTATCAAAATAATAATATGTACATGCGTATCGTGTATGTTTTTTAATTAAAAATGTAACAGTGTAATCACGGTGGTTACTGGTTTGTTAATAAATAATTATGATTATATTAAATATCTATCATTAGTTTATCGATCACAGTTTATTGTTTTAATGATCATCATTGTTCTTTTCATAAAATAATTTGATACTACTTTTATACATAATGTAAATATTAGCTGTTTAGCACACAACAACTACGTACAAAACAAAATAACATACAACATAATTATACCTAACATTATAAAATAAATGCTATAGTTTGTATTTCTTTCATTATAAAAATAAATTAAAAAAGGATTGTTTTAAAATATAATATGTACCTATTCTACCTATTATCCTTTAAATAATGTATGCAGTACGAGTATCGTGTAATTAGATCTGATTAAATTAAAATTTTAGTTTATATATTTGTTATATTTATGTTTATTATGTTATATTTTATGTTTGTAATGATGGAGCTAGTAGTTAGTACCTAGTTAACGTCAAAAAGAGGTGGTTAGATCCTCAAAAACATCCCCAGAAAATCGCAATATATATATGTATATATAACGTCTAAAATTATTTGTATAGCCTTCACTTTAATAATGCACTGTTATAATATTATAGGCTTGTTGGTCGATAATGAACCGGTAAATCGGGAGAAGATTGCAGGATTTGATGAAACACGTGGACACATAATATCAAATTTAGTTTCTTTATCACATACAATAGTGTAATAATTAGGGATGAAGGATGAACAAGATTTATCGTGACAAACGTGCGCGGTGCGGTGGTCGTCGCGAAGAATACGATGGTGACGAATCTCGCGGGACCTTGTGCCATGGTATTTTGTAATAACAATATAGTATTATATACGAATACAACGACGAAGATGACGACGATGGGATAGGGGCGCAGGTATTAAAATATTTTGTCGGTTTCCTCAGCGGCTCGGCGGTCGACTGCGTATTTCTATTTATTATTAAATAACACACAGAACACCTCCGCCGGATTTCGCGCACATACTATTATTATTATTATTATTATAATAATATTTTAATGCTCGTCGTATACATAATATATGAACACGCGTATTTCACATAACACTGACATGTTGTATTGTGTAATTGTGTTTTATTGTAAACGGTTCATTGATTATAGCCAGAGACGAACCACAACAACACACGTGTCCGCTAATAATGCGCGCCGCGAGCAATGCACTTTGACACACCGTCTTTGCAGTCAACCACATTATGGATTTATCGTGTTTGCTCGAAAAAAAAAATAATAATATAATATTATTATACCAACAATAAAAGCCGAATCAAACAATGTGTTCGCGTGTATGCGAGACGGGCCGCTTCAAAAAATACCACAGACGAAGATTCTCGTCCGCAACCGTTTAAGAGACGCGATGCGCGAGGAGGCCGCACCGCACACACATGTCCGTACGGCGTACAAATGAACAGACTCACACTCGCGTGTACCTAAACAGAATATAATAATACATAATATTCTATAACGAGAAGACGATTTTTGGGCCCGGTGCGCCGCTCTCTGCGGGAACGTCGTATATTACGTATTATCGCTATTATTATACATTTGTTGTCGTTGTCGTTGTCGTTGCTGTTGTTATTATTATTAATAATATAACACACGGTGACTATACCTATATACATACGTGCACGACACACGCGTATAATATTATTATTGTTGTCGTGTAGAAGTCACAAAAGTCACAGTGCGGGTGAACAATAGGATCCCGAAACGTCGTGTTTTGACAAGGGGGGTAAAGAAAAAAGTAGAAAAAAAAGCCGAGAAGGTCACCTCACCCCCGGGGTGGATTCGCCGCCACCGACGCCGACACAACCCCTGGCCGGTGTTCGCGTCCCGAAACAAATAATGCCCACACACTGCTGCACTGCAACCGTGAACGGACCAGTCGTCGTGTAGTTCGGTATACATACACGGGCGCGTACAATAATAACATAATATTATTTTATGTATTATAATACACGACATTATTACGTACATATTTACACTGCAACAATACGCGGTGGCCGGTCGTTGGAAGAAAGGAAAAGGAAACTATATCGTAAAAATAAAACGCTGCGTGATACTGACGATACTGTTCTTATATTTTACACGGTATATTATATATTATAATGAGCGGAATACAGTGACCTAGTCACGTATCCAGATTTTTCGTACCCCATGTGATGATTCTTCTTCTTGCCACCTCTTCTTTATAAATTCCATTTTTCGACGGTAAAAATGCATTGGACACATGTTTAATGCCGTATTATATAAAATATAAATGTCGAATTCCACAGAGAAAAAACAAACAATCGTTCACCAAATTTCAATAAAAATCACCAATACATATAACTTATTACAAGTTATTGTAATCATAACAATATTTAAATATGAATAAACGCAATGCACATTTTATAGCAGAAAAATTATCATGTCGATAGAATAAACGTTAATCTCTAATCTTTGATCATTGTGCGGGTTGAATAATAGTTATATTATACCACGCATTAATGTATAAAATCGCGGTCGTTAATAACGCAATTATTTGTCCAGAAGTTTCACCGCTACAATAATGCCTCACGGGGCTTCGTTACCCCCAGGACTAAGACGACCCTGACAAGACCGAGACACAGCAATGATGCGGGACGGCGATTTCAACGATTTAATATTGTAACCCAAGTGGAAACACGGTCTCTAAATGTATACGTACATAATGTAATATTATTATAATGGTGAGGATCTTGGATCGAGATAAGACTATGCGCCCGCGACGGATCCGGCTGCAGTATCTGCGGGATGAAAATAAAAAAATAAACAAAAAATACACCGATCATTTAATACGACATACACGGTCGATACGGGTGTATATTATTATTATTATTATTATTATTATATTGTTGTCATATGATGTTTGGGTAGATAACGAATAACGATTGAGCTGTCGATCGAATTGTCTTTTAGAACACCTAAGTCAGGCCAACAACTGTGACCGCAGTAAAAAAAAATTGACAAAGATGTGTCTTGTGTTACTTAGTAATATACGTTCTCGCACACGTTTGGACGAAAGAATCACTACTCTTAAAAATGTTATATCCAGCGACATTATATAGATAGACGATTATAAAATATTTTATAAATTATTATGATTGAAGAAATCATTTTTTTTTTTTTTTTACATTTTTTTACATTTTTTTCGGAATTTTTATGTTAAAATGTACAATATGTATAAAAACAACAAATCTTATGTCTGTTTTAAACAAAATTATTTCGTTATTTTATATTTTAAGAAATTTATTTAAAATGGTGGTAAACTACTGGGACCTAAATATTAGGTCATACTGAGTTAAATGATAATTTATGCAATATAAAAATAATCACAAAAGTCTAAAAAAGTATTAAATATAAGTATAGAATTTCGTGCAACATAAAATTGTAGTAAATTATGTATTCTGGAGGTTTGTAGCAATTTGGAACTTATTTTTAACTCAGTCACACTTGGATATTTATTACCAGGATTAACAACTTTTCTGTGTATTCGTAGCAAAAGACGTGTGTCTCAAATAATGTTTGTTAATCCTTTTTAACATTTGAGGCTGTTCTACATGCTATATTCGAGAGTACTTAAATTACATTTTTATTTTGGTTTTAGAGAAAGAGAAAAAAACAACTTGAATAAATTGCTAGATTTTTGTACGTAAACAAAATTAAAAATAATATAATGTATTTTATAACATAGCATAACAATTTCATTTAAATTGTAAAATATAATCGTATTATACAACGCACCAAAAAGCTTAAAATGTAATGCAAATTTATTAAAACTACAAAAATAGAATTTTTGAAGAAATAGTAGAGATACTTGCAAATATATTGTACATTCGTACGATATACTATCATCCGTTTATATTTTACAACCAATGAATATTCTAAACTTAAAATATTTTGAATAATATTTACACAATAATAATTTTATAATAATTTGCTAGTAACTTTATAATTATTAAAATAAGATTTTTGTTATAAGTTATCTATTAATAGTAATTAAACAATACTTACATAGAAAGCCATCAGAATATTATATTTATCTACGAATTCAAAATTAAAGTACTATTTTCAAATGCATTATATACGGGATACAAATTAAACTAAATCGACAATTATTAATTATTTTAATATAAGTCATTTAATTCTTATTTATTATAAAAAAATATAATATTTTATTGGATATAAAGAGTATAAAAATAAAAATATAACACGAAATTAGTTTGATTACCAAAGTATTCAAAATGCTACTTTTTATTAAGTTATTAAACAAAGGTATAAAACTATCAGGTACGACTAAAGTGTAAAAAACACAACCGCCTTTGTAACATTTTATGTGACGTATAATATATTAAGTGCAATTTAATATAATTATAAATTAATATCATAATGTATTTCTTCATGGTATCATTTGAGAGGAGAAAGGGAAGTTAAATTAATTTATAGAAATGACCAATTATTATTGTAATATCGTTATTTTTTAGCACTGAAATAAGAACCACGTTGGCATTCGAGAGGGTTCTGTATGACGGCGACAGGCGTTTATAACGTTGAAGGTTTATCCGCCCTTATTTTTTACGTGGACTTTCTTTATAATTAAGTCTAAACAAACCCAAAATAACAATACAACAGTTTTAATAGCGTTTCACTGTGTAAATGATATTAGGTATATAGGTGGAGATGAGTGAGACAACCTATCTTGGGATACCTAGTAAAATACAGTATTCTGTATATCTAATATTTAATACACATTATTCCAACCGTTCGGTTTTTTTTTTTTTTAAAACTGTTTGATTTAAGACTATTTTATGAATATTTATATTTATAAATCACAATAACTATTTTAGATTACTAAATAATAACATACCAGTAAAAAATATACAAATTGGCGACCAAGCACTATCAACGAGTGATATAGAAAACTTGAGTATATAAAAATTAGACTACAAATATTACAATAGTGTTTATCAAAAATTGAATATTATAATATTATTATACGCATTTAATATAAGTATAAATAATAATATGATAAACACATCACGATTGGCAAATTTATAATTAACTGATAACAAGAAATAGAATATTTTTATTTTTGTATACTTATTTAATAATAATTAGAAGATAGCATATTAGTTTGTGATAATAGCATATTGGTAATGTGATAAACAATAAGTTACCTAACTAGTAGCTGATAGAATTTATATCATTGTATACGTACTTAGTTGTAAACTAACTGGAACTGTATAGATCAATAATATAATGTATACTATAATATAATAATATAATATATATCAAAAATATATATATACTAGCATAAGTACATAATTAATCATGTTGTTTGGTAGGGAAAAAAATATATTTGAGGGTTCTAATCACCCCTAGCCCCCACTTAGTAACGTTAATAGAGGAAGGCATACTATTTACTAAAAGTATATAAGAGTATGTATATGGACATTGTGCTCGTATTTCGCACAGTCTCGCGATATGGTTACACTACAAAAAACGGATATATATATATATATATATATTAAAATATAATACAATAATGCAGTTACATCCCTTCTTGATATAATCCCGCCTAAAGAAACGGTCGCACCTTTATGACCTTTTAGTGTAAAAATGATTTAATGGCTTATGTCGAACAACAACAATGTCTACGACATGGTATTTTAAATAAGCAACTCTCCGAGCGAGGGGGCCACCCGAACTGATGTCCGTATATAATGCACGCGTGAATTTCGCGCACGTCGAAATGGCATAATAACAATAATAATAATATATATTATGCGCCTGTAATGATATATACACGTCGGGCGACAGTTTTGGATGCCGGTGGCGGATTTCTATCGCTCGGCGCCTTGGGGTGCAACGTATATAATATATTACAAAATATTCTTCGTACGGAGTCCGTGCAGGGAAATCCGAAAGATATCATAACAGTGTGGCATCATTTATTGCTGGTAGATTTACGAAGAGCGTACTAACTATAGTAAGACTTTTGACGCCTTACGAAGAGCCATAAAACGCACACACACAGCGATAGAGCCTAAACGGAGGGATAAAGGAGGGGGTCGATTAAGTGACTGAGACCGATGTACGCTCGCGGTTATATTTACATTGTATAGTATATCATATAATTATAGAGATTTAGTTATGTCGTATCATATTATTATACTTTATGAGCGTTGTAGCCATGTGTACATTTGCATACACCGCTGAATGCGTCCAACTACATTATCTTCTGCACCTTCGAAAACTGTCACGGCACTCGACACAAACGCGCGCATGGCCAGAATCAGTCGATGGTTAATGACGATTGATAACGTTCAACTGATAGCCGAAGGTGGTGGTGGTGGTGGTGTAAATAGTATTGGACACTATTATTACTTCGATATACGCACGAACAGCGCTTACACTCATGATACCACAGCAAATGATTCGAACATAATATAGTTCATACTATCACCACTGCACCTACAGCGGCGCCCTCTGCGTCGCAGATCCGATTTGAATTCACGCAGGGTCGGTCTATGAGTATCTAATATACGACCCCGCGCGCACTTGTGTGTGTGTGTGTGTGGCGTATATCAGATAAGTGTATAAACGTACCTATTATAGGTGTGCCGTGTGCAATTATTGCCGACGAGTGACGGTGAAGGCGCGGGTCGCGGGGGCGGTTTATAATTAATGGCGCGCAAAGGCCCCCTCGTTCGCCGGCCGTTCTTTTCGGTCGGCGGCCGACAGACGAAAACATCGCGCCGGCAATAATTAGTCGGCGGGCGGACGCGTGTGCGCGACGGACTTGGACCGGCGGACGGGGCGGCGCAGAGTGACGGAGAGAGATATTCGAACGCGCGGTTTCTTCCGTCTCTGTGTAGCCGACGCGTTTCATTACCGACGACGGCCGAGGCGGCGGCGCGGCGGTTTTATGGGTCCCGGAAACGTGAGACTAATAAACCTGTATAATTGCACCGTCACCGCCGCCGCCGCCACTGCAGCGACTCGCGGGTCCCGCGGCGCGCGGCTCTCGGGTTTCCAGAACGTTACCGGAAGCCAAAGGATTTTTGGCCGCGGCGTGACGCGCGTTTGTTTTCGCATTCTTGAAAATTTATCACGTCGCGGATTCGAAATACATTGTCGTATCGGTGAACTATATCCATCGGAGTTACACTGCGGGTTAAAAACTTGGGGAGGGCAAAAAAATAATATCACCAAAATCGGAACCATAGCCTGATCTTTGTCCCTTAGTGTATCTACGCAAATATTAAAATTCATTGTATGGCCTAGTCGCAATAAAAACAAATCGTAGGTACTCACAATATCGTTAAACAACTTTAATTACCTGTACAAAGTTAGTTAAAGAAAGGGCTTTAAATTGTTTGGCAAAAAAAAATATGCGAATGGTAACCTTTACGACAATCAAGACAATTTATAATTATATATCATCATTATGATATTAATGTGTAAACAATTTAAATATATCGATAAAATAAGAACAATATATTAAACTCCCGGTACTACCTATAGCATTGGATTTATACATTTTGTGTTTTAACAGATTTTTGTTTTTATCTATTTCGTAATACATATTCTATTAAATACTTTAACTGGTTAATTTACCCCTAAAATTTATCATTTATCGTTTGTAATATCCTAAACTATAACAATCATTTGGGCTGTTATCGATATGATTTCTATACCTTAAAACTCGCCGGAAACGATCAGTGAAATCCCGATTTTTTTTATTTAACCGCATTAGTCTATGTAAATTCTAGGTTTTATTAGAATAAGTACTTAAACCGTGACATATGACACGTCCCGCATTCCGTAGACCTCATGTTTTTTGTGCGCTTATCGTTTTCGATTATACGCGTTTACATTATCACGTCATCCCGTCCCGTCAACCAGTCGAAAACTGATGTCCAAAATAATTGTCATAATATTATTGTTTGCGTGTAGCGTAGACATATTATTATTACTATTATTATACACCCCGTGTAGCATAGAACGACAGTGATATTATTACACGCGCGTTTTGTCTTGCCTAAAAAACCGTACGTCCGGAATGCATAATAGATATTTTATTGTTATTATTATTATTGTATTGAACTAGCTACCAAACTCATCGCGACGACAACGGAAATAAAAGCCAAAAACACGACAGCGTCGGTAAAACGTTTTAGATTTTTCTTACGTTACAATATTATATACATTATACATGACGGTGAAGAATGAGATGGACAGATATGTTATTACTACGTCGAGCGTCGTGTCGCATAAGGAACGGCGAAGAAATATTATATTAGAAAATAATTTGAAGTAGTTCTCATTAGTCGTTTTGTTTAGCAAAACTGCACGTGTTCATCTCGCTTGCTGTACGACAAAATATGTCCGGATGCAAGTAAGCTGTGAACAAACGACCTGGTGTCAAAAAACGGGCACCGCATAGTTATTAATTATACAGAAGCCGTATACTTAAACATATGCATACACATGTACGTTCAACTTTTGTCTTTTAACTGTTATAATATGGAAACTAAAAATAAAAATGCCGTGCCAGGCTCGTCTGCGGCAAGTGCGATCGCCGCGACATGTTAATCCCAAGCAGACGCCTTTACGGTTTACCTATGGCAGTAATTTATACTTTCGTAAAAGAAATTACACCGAGAATATTATGTACTTAATATTATTATTATCATACAGTCATCCTCACAGTTAATAGGTATAGTAATAAATTGTAGAATGATGTCACACATTCAACAGCTGCGCGGAACGGTTTGGCTGCTTAGAAGACATCGTGTTCTATATCTACTATAGTACTATACTAGATCCTACGACTTAACTGTCAGTTAAGCTAAGCTCACCAAGAAATTTTTGAAGATTTTGGACTTGAGCGGTGAGTTTAAAACGTGCAGTTATTACATCGATATTAACTGAAAATTAATTACGGTGTTTGACTTGGGTAATAAATTATTGTGAGCCTTACTTTCAACAATTATTTAATCTTGAAATTAATTGAAACATTATTTATAACGATAAAACTGTATATTATTTATTTTTTTAAAACAGCAAAAACAATCATATTTTTAAAATATAAAAATGCTGTATAGTCTATTTACATAAATAGTTCCAAAAGTAAATTATCTATTAATATCAAGAATCAAAGTAAAACTTTTTGCATTTTGATTCTAAATGTTAAGAAATGTTATAATAATTATAAAAATAATACATTATTTTTTTTAATATAAAAAAACTGATTCATTATTATTTAATTACTAATATCGTATTATACTTATTGACATTATTCATCTACAACTTTCCTATACTAATATAAACATTTAACAGTTATTCACTAGTACTATAATTTTAGGACAGCTAAGTATATAATAAAAAGTGACAGTAAAATTATAATTTATTGTACCAACTTAATAAGTTTTCCTTAAAACATCTCAAGTATTATGTATATAGTAAATGTATAATATAATAAATTTCATATAATAATTTATAATATTACAAAAAGTTAAATGTATTTAAGCAGCTGTATCTGTGTACAAAATATTATTATGAAAAATTGTTTGAAAATAAAAATAGAAATTGCTGACGCCATCTAGTGGCTGAATAATTTTCATTTTTTGATAAAATAACAAGATACCTGTAAATACAATTTGGCGAAGTTCATTTCTTGTGATTTATAATTATCATTAATTTAAATTGAATTCTTATACTAAAACAAAAGTTATTTATGAATAATATGTTTTGATGTTTTTGGTTTTTATCCATAGCATAACATGTATATTTTTATCTATAACCAAAGGGAACCATATAATATTATGAGAGAATTGTTTTGGACTAATGTATTGGTAAAATAATTGTATATAATAAAATTATTGACGTGCAGTAAAACTCTAAAACGTAATTGAATAATATTACAACGATTGTTTATACTTTACAAAATAGTGAAGAATATTTAACATAGTGATATCATTGCATGACTTCAACAATAGATCACAATTTTTGTATTTTCTTTGCTCGTATAAGAACGTTTGGAATTAAATCGATGCTTATACCTATAGGCACATGTTCAATTCTACAGGTAAACGAAAATATAATATTATTTATATCGTCTTGTACAATCGCTTTTTACAAGAATCTCGTGGAGACATCCGATACATACATTATACTATTTAGACACCTATGTACACATAATATTTGATAAAAATTCCTCGAGATTTAAAATGAATAAACTGCTTTTGGTATTGTACGCATTGTTTTGAAAATATTATTGCTCACTCGATGTCACGATACAGTTATGAGGGGAGGGGGAGGGAATTATCGATCACACATTTTTCGCACAGTATCGTTTCGACCGATCGGCGTGTTCTCCGGTCACGTTTACGAGCAATTCTCGGCAATATTAACCTGGCGGCTTGCGGTGATACTTCCACGCTGCCGTCGCCGTCCGGGTAAAAAGTTATCATCGCGCGTAATATACTCACTATGTACACACAACCTTGCATTGCATTGTGTTACGGTCAGGTATATATATATTATTATTAACTATACGTGCGGCTCACACGATCGCTCATGACGTTGGTCCGCGGTGGACAGGACCGCGGCAGGACACCGATTTACACCCATTGTTGCGACGTTGCGCGTTCCACACATAACGTAACAATATAATAATAATAATAACATGTACACCGTACGCGGGATAATGTACACGGTGTGTACACGGGGCGCTCGTTTAATAATAGCCGATTGCAGGTGTCGTCTTCGGACATAGGTGCGGCCACTGTTTGCCGTCGACCGTAAACTATGTATAATATCGTACGAATATCGTCCGAGGGATAAAATATAATAATAATAATAATAATAATATTGTTATGTCCGTCGAGAGTTATATCGCGATAACAATGGAATCGTATACACGAAACGCAATAGAGACGCCTACAAACTATAATCCGGTTATACGAACGATTGGATTAACTGCCCACGCTATGAAGTACGTATTGCGTACATATAATATACAGTATAATATCTATAGATACCTATACTGTTGTTATTATTGTTTTTCTGATCGAAAAGTTTACAAAACAAGAGTCAATATTTTTATCTTGTAACGGGTAATAAATGATTGAAAAAAAGATAACTTCATTTTCTGAATCTCAAAATGTTATAGATCAATAGTTATTTCAGACTTACGAGTCATAATATATATTATATGACAATGCAGCGTTTAAATCATAGTGCACATTGCATAAATATATATATGTGTGCGTGAGTGTGTATAATGCACATATATATATGGTTGGTATTAAAACTTCTGTTGAATATTATCTGTCACAGTTTTAAATGTATGAGATTGAATTTGTTTCCAAATCACTCTGTCATCTTCATGCTTATATAGTATTATAATTTATGGTTTCTCCAAAGTTAAAATATTAAACTATATACAAATAATACGTAGATTAATATATAACTAATATTTGGTTGTTTGCTTTGAAGAGTTTGTAATTTTGCTTAATATTTTAACAAAATAATATAAATAACAATAACGATTCAAAAGCGATAAGAGTTTGAGTAAATACTTTTCGAGATCATAGTATGCAATAAAAAGAATTAAAAATATCTAATTAATGCAATAGGTATAGCAATATTTTTGTACTGCTAATTAAATTAAACAGAAACTAACAAAGACTTAGCATCAGCTATTATACACACACACATATATTTATATATATATACATAATATCAATGGCGTATTTACGGAGGGAGGTATGGGATATAGACCCCTCCTAGGTCTTTTTTTACACACAATAAGTACTGCATATTGTATTTATATGGTTTCCTCCATTTTATAAAAAAATAATTATGAATAATAAATCTTCAAAATAAAATAATAATATAATTGTATGTATTTATATGTAGGTGCTTATTGATAATAAGTATATAAACTCTGAACATTTTTGAGAAACGGCGGTGATGTTAAGTGTGTGGGGTACACTGTAATATGATCTGAGCCCCCCCCCGTGGAGGAAACTATATGTTTGCCAACGTATATCGCTTCTTGAAAAAATCATAAATACGCCACTGTACGTCACGTGAAAATGGGAATCGTTGTCACGCGTGCTTTTTGAAACTGCTCATCCGATTATCATGATTTTTTTTTTGAAATGAAAGAGTACATCGTGGAGCCAGTTCTATGTATATTTTTAATCATATTTGTTAATGAAAAATTGAGTTATTAACTTTTTAAATAATTCAAAAAGAAAAGGAATATACAGATTGTAATTTTTCATCCGTTTTGTTTTACCAATTATTAAGTATAAAAAAAAAAACGAAAAATGATTTTAAAACTATGCTGCAGTTAAATGGTAAAAAGACGACGCTAATCACAACATATATGTGGGGAATTTCATCTTTACGTTAAATCATGAAACCAAAAACATTATTTATCCCCATGCGTTACGCTAAATGAACACATAATTAGGTAACCAAATTTAACACGGATGCATTTTGTAAGGGCAACGTAATGCAAAGATGAAGGAGATAGCTATAGTATGTATATATAGTACAAAATACAAAGTGATGAATTTCTGGATATTTTTAATACTTTATTTTGTTCAAATAATATTTTATATAGATAACAAAAACTAACCTAACGTTTTGTGATGCGTTTTTAATATTTATGTCTTAGTTTCTATTCGTGTAAATAATTTACATATCTTCTACTATACTTTATTTACTAAAAATTAAAATATTGTTCTTTAACATTTTATTTTCAAAAACCAAAGTTTTAAACTTGAAAATAACGTTTATGTGTACCTACCTATATTATGTTCTGAATAAAATATGTTGGGGATTACAACATATTTGTATGGGTTATATATACATATTACATAATATGAATTATATGTGTAGTTAAGTATAAATGCAAAACAATTTAAATATAAAATGAATTTGTACAATGATAGTTTTGAAAGTTTGTTTGTAAATAATAATTATGTGTTTCCGCGAGTACGTTAACACACGTACGAAGTGTAACGTACGCTGTACGCATAATCCATAGTCATAAATATCAGACAACGTACGATTGTTTTTCGTGTTGAATATTATTATTATTATCGTATTGTGCTTTGTGTGCCGCTGAGAGGACGTGTTGACTCAACGACAGCTGCTGTTGTGTTATCGTGCCAAACATTCTTGGACACTGTCGACCGGGCCGGATTTATTTGTAAGCTTTCTACATGTCTGGCGGTAGAAAAACTCCACGAAAAACGGGTGGAAAAAAAATACAAAAATAAACCAAAATTAAAAACAACATAGAACGCTAACGATTTCCTCAATACGCTTCGGACGGCCGTCTATCAACCCGGTCGTTTGTTCTTGGCTAATTTCTGTCGCGGACCGCCACACGCGGTCAGCGCACCACTTATACGCGCGCGTGGTACTTACGTCGCGGTGACGAGAAAAATAAGAAATGTCAAGAAGTGTGTAGCGCGGATACGCCCCCGGGCAAATTGGAAACAGAAACGGCTCTCCTCGGAAAGATGCTGATTAACAGACATAAATAATTGTTTACTGGGTGTTTTTATTTTATTTTATTTTTTGACAAATTGCCGCTGCCAACGGTATGGCCTTAACCAACTTTTCGTCTTAATTAGAGATTATGTGTGTGTGTGTGTGTGTGTGTGTGTGTGTGTGTGTGTGTGTGTGTGTGTGTGTGTGTGAGCGTATGTGAGAGAGAGATAAAGGCGGAGACGGATTGACGGAGAAACACAGCTACACGAGTGCATAATACTAAAATTAAATAATACTATAATATTTTATGTGAGTATTATTGTATATTTTCCACGCCACCGTTTTCGTCGTGTTACTGCTACCGCGTATCATATTATATACTATTATAGAATGCGTATTGCACGTATTAGGAGATACATCGTGACACAAAACGCGTTATCATAGCCGTGGCTCTCACTGGTTATAATAACCAAACGCGGTATATTCGGTTAATCGATATTAGTCTCATTACCGTTGCAGCCAGATACCTTTATCTCGGAGAGTTTTCGTGTGAAAATCATTAGTCTCGCGGCATTGACTGATCGTCTCGCTTGCCGACCAATTGGATTGTACATTTGAAACGCACGCACGTCTTATCATTTTATTGTGTATTAGATACAACATACAACACACCACCAATTTATAACACGCGTTACGACAACGTCCGCCATCGGCTCACCAACGAACGACGAACGGCTAGAAATTGTTTCGAGCGAGGAGTATTATATAATAATAATACAGATGCACAACGTATGACGCGAGACTATCCGAAATCACCATTTAGAATTTTTTTAAAAACGCAGACAACTATATAATAATGAACCCATAGTAATATATAACTGTAGTGACCAGCAGTACTCTTTTTTAATGCATTTTCCTAGTGTTCTTAACAACACTTTTATTTTTTCAATTATCAATAATCATATGTATGTATAAATTATCAAGTTCAATGTATTTTCATCATAAATACAAATAATTAGTTTTTATAGTTTATAATGGAAATTAAAATTATAGAGTAATTGGATAAAAATATCCATATGTATAACCAGAGATGATTTGTGAACAAAATATAGTAGAATATAGTATACACATAGGTCTATTTTCTCTAGGGAAAGATTTTTTATGATAGAGGAGTAAAGTTTTAAAATGTAGTTTTTTTGGATTTTTTATATCTGGTCACCCATAAATATAATGCGTATAGTTATAAATTATAATATCCATAAAATGTTCGATTTGTTTTCAAACATGAATTAATGTACGTGATAATACACGATTTTGATACACCGCGTTGTCACTTAACAAAATTAAATTACAATTTTAAATTCGATTATTTTTTGTTTATACCAGTATAAACATTGGATTAAGGAATCGTATTAGATTTACAAAATGTTAAAAAACTTTTACAATGTTTGTTTTAGTTATAGTAAAATCTGAGTTTTAGTGTTGTTTTCTTTGTTGAGGGTAGTGAATTAGAGATTTTCGGTATAGACAAGTCAATTCGTAAATGTATTTTGGTATTTAAGATTATCTTGAATTATATGTTAAGTTGTTGAGTTAATTTGGTATATTATTTTGTGTTTTGTTGGAGGATATACAATTTGATGTTTAATAACCAGTGGATTAAACGGGAATGTGGCCTAAACGATTCTGACTGCTCTTTATTTATCATTATCGTTTTAAAAGTTGTGGAATATGCAATTTTTATTAATATTTATTTTTTTTTTTTTTAATAATTGTTCATTAAAAATAAAAATCCAAAGCTAAAGGACTATCGTAAGTAATATACAAGGCATATGATAATATTATAATGTTTCGAGTTTTTTTTTTTATTTTCCGAAGGACGCACAGGCTCGCCAAGTCACAACATTTTAACCATACGCCTAGCTAATAATATTCCCGGTACGGACTTACGCACCGAGAATTCCCAGTCACACGTTCCATAAGTATGTGTGTGTGTGTGTGTTTGTATAGTGTTTGCACATCGGTGTGCAACCATCGCGGGACCGGTCGTCGGCGGTAACCAATGACCCAACACGGTCGTTTATCTTATTCAACCGAGACGGACACCTTACACGGTCGTCTTTGCGCGGATTTTGCATAAAATTCACTCTCGCCATCCGCTTTCTACGTAACCATACCCATCGTACCACCACCACTCGTTTCCCTGCCCTTTCAGAGACCTTCTCGACGTACGACCAATTTCGTCTGCCGACCGTACGCTGCGGGAGGCGTCAGTGAGCGTATGTGCGAGTGTATGAGTGTGTGTCGGCAAATTCTTCCTCCTTCGTGTTTTTTTTTTTGCGACAGACATTCGACGACGGAACACCACTGCGTGACTCAGCACAGCAGCGGAATCTACCAGTTTTCATTATGATATATAATATTATTATTATATTATTGTAAATTCTGACTGTTCTTCCTTGCATTTAATTCACATTATATCGTTGTTGTCATTACTGTGTACACGAAAAAATGCTGTACGTTTCTTTTAATATCATGTACAAATAAACTTCCCGTCCACCCCGAAGACGTCACGCGAAAACAACTACGCGGCAACGATTATTATTATACATGTGTCTGTCGATTAGCCAGACCACGTAGTTTTATCTCTACGACACATCTCATCAGTTACCTAGTTATTATATTATACCGAACTCAAATAACGAAAAACACTGATGAAAAAAGAAAACAACGTATAATTATGATAATATATGTGAAGTAAAAATAAAACTTCAGAAGATGGCCGAATAAGACTAACTAGATTCAATAATGGAGATAAAAACTACTCGTTATATCTCATGAAATTGAAAAAAAAACTATAAAGGTTTAAATAATGGATCAGATCAACACAGTCAGATAGTATTATAATGAATATATACGTATCAAAATAACATTATTCACTATACTTTGCAAACTCCTAAACATTGTTTGAAATGTAAATTGAAAAAATATATAGTACATATTTTATTTGATGAATCAATAGATAGTGTTTTTTTAGAGAGAAATTCAGCATGTTCAATACTTCTATAATATGTTCTAAATAAAAAAATATTGTCCATATTGTAGATAATGTATATTACAATATTTACGGTAACTATTCGTTTTTTTTTTATAAGAAATCTGAAATATACAATATTATATAGGTAATTCATTTTTTTTTTTTACAATAAACATGTGATAGTATAGTTAACACGAATTTGTTCATAAGAATATGGCATCCATCAGCAGCGACACTTGTTTGATCAATACGATGATAACATGATCGAAAAATATTCGTGTTGTTTTTTTTAAAAAACGTATACACTGATAAACAAAATATAATATGTTATAAATCATTTTTTTTCAGGTTTTAATTCGAGTGTAATATTGTACGAGAAACTATTGTACAGTTTTCAACGATTCTTATATACAATAATCGTACTATGTATATAACAATATTATAAAAGTCAGTATTAAAAAAAAAGACTTCAAAATAAGTTTAAGATAGTTCAGTGCAAATATATACTTTGAACAAATTGTGGTAAACCATTCGATTTATTAGTATCTAGATTAGATACCGGAGAAAAATAAAATAAATGATAAATACATTTTAAATGTAAAAATGTGAAATTACTGAGTACGGTACCGAATTGAGGGACTTAAAAGAGGGCGATAAAAGAAGGGAAATGAAAAAAAAATAATCGTAAAAAAAACAATAAATACAAAAATGTACAATCGGGTTACGGGTTAGAACATTATTAGAAAAAAGTGCCCAAGTTGAGTATAAAAAAAAGTGGGTGTGACACTAGGGGTGACATTTCGATATTCATTTTAATTTCAAATGTGTTTCAGCAGTTACTTTTTATGAAAAATATCATTCATCTATAAAATTGAACTGTCAGAGTAAATTAAATCGAATATTGTAATAAAAAAATCTGATGAAAATCTACTTAGTGTAATGATATTACGATAAGTCCAATATTTATATTTTATTTATTATCAAAAAACGTTGATTACTTAAAGTATATCATATATTGTCATTTATAATATAATATTGTTTATATAATATCATTTCAACTTTAAAATTAAATGAAGATATAACTAGCTGTATTTGAATTTATTAACGTTATTAATATTTAATTAATTACGTTTATTTTCCGATTTCCACGATTTATCTCGTTTGACAGTGTTTTTATATTATACCCGATTATGTTGATAAGAACAAAAAATTATATAATTTATATTAAAAAAATGTTATTTATTTACCATGAATACATACTTTAAACTTTTTTAATATCGTTTTCATTGAAACTTTTCGCGTGGGAAACGTATTTTTGTTTATATAATAGACCGAATAGACCGCAGGAGTCACGTTGATAAAATAAAATAAACTTAGACTTTTGATGTAAATAAAGTATTACTAAATTCTCATAACAGTACCAAATCATTTTACAATAACCACCATAAATAGGGAGATAAATTTCATATTTAATTTTTAAAAGGTTAAACTAATATTTTTGTGCTTTAGACATTTATAGTATCAGAAGTCGAATGATAATAAATAAAACGGTTACGTAAAAAATTAAAATAATTTATCTATTTTGTAGATTGTTTCATTGCAGTTTATTATCGTATATGAATATTTAAATATATCGTCGAATGAACTGTAGCAAACACACAATAAATATTACATTATGTTAACTGTATTTTATTTTTACAGAAAACTTCGTACAATGTAATAATTACATGTTATGAATGTTATAATGCTGGTTTTATTATTATTATTATATTTATTAATATTTATTTTTCAGCGACAACCATGACAACCACAAGTTTTTAAATGGCGTACCATATGGCTCATCCGGAGATAGACCGCATCGTGAAACCACACTACGTCGAAAACTCCAACTGAATGAAATTTGGTCCTTAATATATATAGTTGCATAATAGTCTGGGGAGCTAGTAACCGACGACGACCAGGTGCGCCGAAGACATTTAAATTGTCAGACCAAAGGGATACCATAACACTATAATATATTCAATAGTTTTAGATTTGTAACTGTAGAAATATATACTCGAAAATAAAGTCCCTAAAGTTGAGTTTAAAATACATACATTCCTACGTTCCATAACAGTGTTTACCTACATGTATTGACCATATATTATGTAGGTATTTAGCTTATTTTAGCGAACATATTATAATTATCTATAGTTATTAGTTTTCAGTGATTTATAATATACAATACACTATATGGGTATTTTATATTTTTTTAGAGTATAATATTATATAGATTATAGATTTCCGTATCGGTTTGCCTAAAAAAACAGTTTGATAATAATTTAGCATAAACTCGAAATTAACTTGACATTTTAGTATTACATAATATTATATAATAATATAGGTAGCAATAATCAAAAGTCTTATCAGTATAATGAATGAGTGATACGGATTTTACTTGTAACTCGTAAGGGGGTCTTATAAAATATTATTAATTCATGTTTTAATTCTTAAATACTTTAAAATCTATATTTCCAATTTATTAAACGTATAAATTGATAATATTATTACTCATATTAGCTAATATTGTTAGCAACCTAAGTGACTAAGGCTATAAAACATCACGTAAAGACAAATTATTAGAGTCACGTCAATATAATATAGCGTGTAAAATGTAGCATGTATCATATTTATATATAGAATGTAAACAATGTTACATTACTACTACATTCAAAATAATTTTTTTAGATTTAGAAGAAAAAAAATAGTTTAAGCTCTCTCAATTATATTTAATTTTATAGTCTATAAAATACGACAGAGTGACTAATAATCAAAAATTATATTAAGTTTTAAAAATTGTTTCGGTCCAAATGAAGGAAGTTCAAACTTTAAATAATACTTTCGTAAAATTCCAATCAAAATATTAGAAGAAAGATAATACCTGTGTAATTTAATACTATTCAAATTTAAAATTGTACATGGATTTTATTCTTTGAATTTTCAATATATTAATATAATAACCATAGTAAACTTGCAAACATTTACGTGGTCATCAAACTACAAAGTTGTTGTTAAGTTGGAACGATAACCGGACGTGTAGTACGAATTTGATGCGTGTACGATGAAACAGTATACATAATACTATAATAGAACATAATATAATATTATTGTACATCCGAATGGACGTTTTGAACGTTTGACATTTTGTCGTGGGGAAGTGACGCGGAATTCAATGAATACATTAACGAGGGGGGTGATAAAATAATAAAGTGCGTGTACGCTCGTTAATCGCACAATAAAGTACGTTAATACGACAAGGGGGCGAGGGGCAACATGTCCATGAGGGTTTTTGCTCGGTAAAGTATCGACTGGCGTATATTATAGCGATATGTATGTATATATAATACATACATATAATATGTTACTGTAACGATCGCCTCGCGCTGTGTGTACTAATGTACTATATATATTTTATATTATAATATTATTATATACAGTGACCGCTGTCCGTCTGTCGACCGGCAACAGCAATTAGTAGTGATACAAACACGCACGCGCTTTATACGTTTGAACGAGTAGGAGGAAAATTGGAAATTGCGATTAAACCGAAAACGACGAGCGGTTTCAAGTTTTGTAGGCAACTGACGATGGACCACAAAATGACGTCTACCCAATTATAATCATTGAATTATATTCTAGTTCACGTTTTGTAATGTAATATATCCGCAGCGTCTCTGCGCAAAACAATAATTGGCTAATCGCTAGAGTCTGGCTATCGTATATTCGTCACGCCAACGACGACGAATTCATTTTTGATCGTGTTTGTATGCACTATGATATTATTTGAGTGTATATTATAATAATAACAATAACAACAACAATAATAATTATTATTATTATGAATATTACAGTTGTAGTTAAAAATGGGGTAGATTTTTATAATTCCCTTTAAAACGTTCCGGAAACTATATAATAAACGAAAAATGTACACACGAAAAATAACGATCGACCGCAAAAACAAACGGTTAAACGGGAAACTTGTTGTATAATATAAGTTATGATATAACTAAAATATGCGTATTGTACACCCTTGTTATAGATAATTATGTTTTGGAAGCAACTCAACTCCAGTAGGTACCTATATTACTCGCATTAGATTTAATATAGATTATACATTTATACTGTATGATCATACATAGTGCATACATACCATAATATACATATTTAAAACAGTACGTAATATTAGACTGCGAACTTTAGATGGTGATTAAAATAAAATTAGACTTAACCAATCGGAATTGGAAAAAAAATATTTATAGTTTAATAATAATCTTGAATCAAATACATAATTGTGGGGTTTACACAAACTCCATGCCACTTTTCGTATTTAATAAAAACATTAGTTATTTTTTTAGACTCTCTGCAGTGATAAATATATTGATTTCACAATGATAGTTATTAAAATATGCAATTAACTAAATGCAAAAATGTGTGTTTTATTTTGTTAAGATTCAGAGCTCATTTTATTTCATGATTTCGTATTTGTACTTCATCAAATCTCGTTTGACTGCTTAGTTATTGAAAATGTACACATAATTTTAGTTATGTTTTTCAAGTCGATAAATACTTATTTACTCGGATCGTAATAATATAATAATAATGTATTGTTCATTGTTAACCTGAATTAATACTGTGAATAATATAGTTTTCATTTTCCCAGAAAATAATTAGTAGCATGCTAGGTACCTACCATATCTGCATAATATTACAACAAAGAAAAACGATTGTAAGCCAATGCTGTTTGTTTACTATGAGTTGTTGTGATAACGGCCCAAACAATGCAACATTTGTGTTTTATTTAGTTGAAAATACAGAGTTATGAAATTATTCATTCCTCGAGAGTTGAAGAACGCCGTCGTGTAATACAGTATTAATTCACAAATTCTAAAAACAATACGAATGTCTAGTAAGACGTATGTATGCACGATAATTATTTGTGTATAATATGTAGGTAAGGTATGTTGCATGTATATATATTACCTACCGAAACGAAAAAAAATTAAATCTGAGTTATTATTATAATATTACACTATACTCGTATGTACTACCTATGTACGTCATCAGTGAAATATTTGAGTTCTAAGTATAGTAGCATAATAGTAGTTGTTAAATTTTCTTTTCCATTAATATCAGGATTCCAGGTGCAATATACGAATACAATAATTTAATTCTATACATTTTTTTTTTCGTCTAGACATTTTTAGATGTTCGTAAAGTTGGCTCCAACTTTATTAAATCAATTGAAAAAAATATGCCAATATTTTGAAAACTAATTACAAACAAGTCAATAATAAGTTTTAAAAAGCATTGTTTATGATAGATAGATCTGCACGTAGTCCCCCAAATTTTACCGATAGATTTGAAAAATGTGTCAATAATTTAAAAATAAATTGTCAACAACTAAAAATTAGTTGTTTAAATTTTAAAATCGATATATATATATATATTTTTAATGAATTTTTTAAGTTTTAAGTCATAAATATCGTTCTTAACTTGTGATATTTTAATGATTCATTCTCAAATTATAATAAACAATATTATTATGCAATTATCTGTAATTAGTTTGCTAAACGTACGCACGTTTTTTAAATCAATCAGTTAATATTATAGTCAGGAAGCCAACTTTACGGATATTTACTTCTCGTCTGTTAATATCTACGATGTTCTTGCTCGTTATCTATATGACTATAATATATGACGAGAAAAAAAAAGTATCCGTGTTACGATGTCGTTCCGCTAGTTGCGACCGCGATAACAGAGTCGTAAACATAGTAGTCTAGTGTCGGGAACATTGTAAAAATATAATATAATACACGTATATTATATTATGATAGTTGCATCGGTGCATCGCGTTATCAGCTATCGTGCGCATAAACATCGGTGGGCTATAATATAATATAATCGGTCTCTGCGCTCGTGTGACGGTCGGTCACACGCGACTGTGGTTATGTTATCTAAACAACTGGCGCCGGGCGAGGTGAACAAAAAAATGAAAAAGAAAAATCCACATCCACGTTTGAGATGAGAACCCGTTATCGGGGGGGTGAAAAAAATCTAACGCCTTTCGCGCGGTTATCTGGCGCGAGGCGCACGGAAGAAAAATAACCTAAGCTAACCGAAAAATAATACTGCTCTGGGACGTAAATAACGAAATCCCCCAGCCGGAGTGGTTGTTTTTCTCGCGCGTAACGACTTTCCCTTCCAACCGTTTCTTTTTTATAAGTATAAATACTTAGATACGTGTATACGCGTGCACGTATCTTTCTCGTTCGTTTTTTTTTTTTTTTTTCACTCATTTATTTACAGCTCCGGCGAACGCGCGGTATTCTCAGTGTTATCCTGCGCAGACGATGCGCGTTAAACCCCCCGAAGAACAAAAACCTATAGCGCGTGGTTATTAGAGCGAAATTTGCGCTAGGGTAAATAATAAATACTGTGGAAAACGACTGCTTCCTCCGGCGGCCGAAATCATTTTTTTTTCACCCTTTACCCCATCAAGCCCGCGCCTACGTATATTTTATAATATAATATAATGTTCTACGAGAGACAAAAAAAAAAAAAAAAAATTTAAAGAAATAACAGTGCCGGATATTAAAACCAGTATACATTACTATCATATGCAAGATGTACACGCGCGGCAGATACCTAACTACGTTTTACCCCCGGATTTCCGACTATACAGCTCGTATAATATGCGTACGAACAGTGAATATTATTTCGTTGCGACGTTGTTGTAATAAAAAATCCAAATCAATCGCACACCGCACTACGTGTCACAACCCGCGAACAAACGTGCTGTATATTATTATAAGCAATTGCAGTGAGTTGTGAATATCGACGGAAAAATAAACTGAAAGGTCCGTGTGATATGAATGGAAACGTATAAGAATTTATACTAAAATCAAATAAAATATTTTTCAGACAAACATGATGCTCGACGATGATTGTCATAAAATTAATGAACACTACTCGCTATCCAGAAAAGTATTGAGTATTGAAATTTTTTTTAAATAGATATTTTTTTTTTCATTATTTGAAATACTTATTAAAGAACATTTTTGATAAAAAAAAATATTTTTACAATTGTTTAACGTTTAGTTTTTTTAAATTTTAAATTTTTTTTCACATAGTTTTCTGAAAATATATTTATTTGTAAACCAAATTTTGAATGAAATTGTATTTAATTATTTATTAAGTATCCAAAGTTTTGGTTAGCGAAAAAAAATGGAGTGGTATCAGGAGTAGTTTGCAAATTCAAACGTTAAACATTTTTACAATTTATAACTTATTTGTTCAATAATCAATATAATTATACATCAGAGTCTCAAAACAATATTTTGCTTTGTAATATAAAACTTGAAATTAATGTTAACAATGATATGATTAAATATTATGATAATAAATAACACAAAATATATTATTTTCTTTAAATTTAGTTTTTAACATTTACTTTATATTATTAAAAATATATTTCCAAAATTATTAGTGATTTTTGACAAAGCAAGTGTGAAATTTTAAAATAAATAATAATCGACATATATAATATATTATTTGTTTCCAAATTAAAAAATATTATATATTCACATTATTATCATAGTAATAGATTTTTCGATTTTATTTGATTACAACATATTATTGTCAAAAGTGTCGATATTTTAACTTTTAAGCACCTAACAAAATATAAAATACTATAGAATTATTCATACATTTACTTATTTTTTTTTTTATGTTAACTAAACATAAACAATGTTTTATAACACTTTTATATTAATAAGTTTTGGTTTTATTATTCTTATGAAAACTTGAAGATACAGATAAGTTGCATTAGCCACTCTTTAACAAATTTAAAATTCAAGAAAAAGTTTTAAAATTTATCGTAATTTATTATAAGATACCGGGAAATTGGACCCTTGACAGAACGATGTACCCAAATAGCCTATATAAAACGCCGTATTATGATTTTTTTTGTTTTGTACTACTCGTCTTGCTTCTTGTGAGTTATAAGCAAACATTGACTTGAATGAAAATAGTTTTAAATTTTTAAAACTATACATTTTTAATCTATAATAATCGATTTAATTATATAGTTTTTACTTAAGTTAAATATTTTGAACCAAATGAATTATTATTTATTTCATAATATTATAAATATACAAATTTAATTGTGATAATATAATATTTTGTAATGCAACACATTGTATATTCATGAATACAATATTATCCTTGATCGTATTAATGTAATATACTTCTTATAGTATTACTATTTACCTTCCAAATACTATATATTGTCTAGTAGATAAAAAGGTTTATTTAAGAAGCATACGGTTAGGATGTCTTAAAATAGTATATGCCCTAATGTCTTGCACTGATTCTATTAGCCTATTTTATAATTATATCATGACATACAACTTATTGAGTACTTCTTATTGTAAAATAAGAATTAAAAAATTAATTTTAAAACTAATAGTTAATGGTTGAAATGTACCAACGGTCAAAACCTACAATATTATAATAATTCTAACAATACGTCACTGTCACGCTAAAAACTAGCAGATAATTTCTTTGCTGTCACTTTTCAGTCTTACATTTACACTCATACGATTTTGATTTTGATTTTGGTGGTTGATAAACACTGACATATAAAATAAACGTCAAGAAACTGAAATGTTTATCTTTGTTCAGTGCGTCGACCATAGTTTCACGAGTTATAGAAAATGTATTAAATCAAAAATATCAACAAAAAAAAAAAAAAAAAACAATCACTACTATTTTGAATTTTCTATTTATTAAAAATACTTTAAATTTATTGTACGATATAATAATATTATATATTAATAAGTTTATCAATAATTATTTGGATTAAAATATACGTACTACGAAGTGAGTTATCTCCTAATGACTTATAACGAATATCAATTTACAATTTGTAATATTATAAATTGCGGTCGAACTTGTAGTTTAATTGAATTCTGTAAAGCACAAACAGCAATTCTATTCAATTTGGACATATTTAGAATGATACGATCGACATAGGACGTCGCGGTTGCCCTGGATTTGGCCCGACACGATTTCGTTCATTCAAGTTGGGCTGATATTGTTTTGGTGTGTATTATATTCAAATTATACATTATAATAGATAATTTTAAATTTTTGTGGCAAACATGAAATTGATAATATTATTTATACATACGCATTCGTAACGCTTAAAACAATATTAAAGAGTTTCAAAGAAGTCTAAGACGAAAAGGTTCGGCTCTCCCCATGATACACGTTTGCTTTATAAAAGCTGAAACACGTGTATCATAAAATAGTATGCGTATTGAAGCTCACGTTACACGTGGAACAATTACAACGACCGAATGATGCCTATCATATTGCAGGTATTAGAGATAAATATTTTAATTTAATATTCCGATTTAAATTTTTTTAATCTATTCATATTAATCAATTCATTGCACTGTTATGACGTATTAAAATTATTTTCGTAATGATTTTATTATTATTCAAAGTGTTTAATTAATACGATTCACATTTGAAGTCGATATATAGTACTACAGCAAATATAACTGCAACTATATGTTTCGTGAAATAATTTGTATTTTTGTTTTAACGACGGTACATTCAAAATTGAAAATTTAACTAAAAGTTAGCTAAAAAAGAGTGGTCATACAATATACAAAATATTATGTAGTTTCCATATTTTTACACGACTCCCGTGGGAAAATCATTTACGACCATTACTTCTCGGAAAAGTTTTCATTAGTTAAAAATGAAGCACAGTGCTGTGCGAATATAAATAACGACATAATAGTTATGTGCAACGTCACTATAATAATAGTATAATATAAATGAGCAAAATTTTTTCTCTTTTTTTGACTTATGAATTATCACCACCAACCCTCCGTTGATAGGAGAATAATAATAATAAAAAAAAAAAAGCTCAAAACGAAAAGGAAAACATTATTATTTTAATACATTTTATATACATAATAATATAATGTATGGTTCACCACGAAAATCCATTTAGGATTTTCGCACCCCATTGACCTCCACGGGCATGTATCATACACCGGCACGGCGTCAACATCATTTGGATATTTTGACATATTGCTTACAGGGGCGCGAAAAAAAACAAGAACGCGCTACCCTTATAAGCGCGTTTATATAATGATATATAATGCGCACCGAGTGTTATAATATTTTATTACCGTGTCCGCGGGTTAACCTTAAAATTTCACTCACCGTTAATGTTATTTCTTTTAGTACTCTCGCCTTTTTATACGTACGTATATAACATTATTTTTTTTTCAGACGACTTACCAACCCCTTGTCCGCAAATGCACTTACCGTGTTGACTGTTCCTCCTCCGCACCAGCTCCCGAGTGACGACGTATTATCAAGGCGCGCGATAACGCTATTCTCAACGGACACGCGGCGTGTTATTATATTATTATAAGTACACTGTACAATGGTCGCGTCGTTATGACATGAAAGTAATACCGATAAATCATATCCAAAACAAATACTGGTGAGACGACCTATGTGTTTCTTATTTCCATACTACCGTTTCCTAACTTAAACACGAGCCATACCTTTTTTTACATATTTGCGTGTTTTCATTTAAATTGTTTATGAATTATTTTTGAATTCGTGTATCGCATGCGTAATACTTTTAAGCAATGATAACAACTGTAGATAGATAATAATAAAAACGAAGATTAGCTTATTTGTAAAAAAAAAAAAAAAGATAGAACCTTGTATATTTTTAGTAAATAGATAATTGTTGTTTTATTATTTTTTAAACACTCGAAATAACGAACAATGGAAAAAATAGCAAATTAAATAATATTAATAAAGGTCAACTATTAATGACCAAGATAATTGAAGAATCCAATTATAAATGTACAGGCAATAAAGGATCAATTAAGCAAATATATAGCTGTAATATATTATAACAATCGATCAATTTATAAAAAGACAAACTGATCAAAACGTAATTAGCTCGTTAAGCACATTTAACGTAACTGTATTGTAAGTGGGCTGCAGAGTTGTATGTTATATTATATGCAATGTAATGCATTATTGATGTCGGGAGTCTATAATAATATAAAACGTTTTCGCTGTTTGGTTCTAATCTAACCAATAATTGTTGTCGTTAACCGAAACGGTATATTTAAATATGTTCAGTAAATTACGTACACAATATAATATTATTATAGGTAGTGATTCCTCATGAAATCACAGACCTCATCTAATGAATACAAATTGAGTCGATTTGTGAAAGACTAGACATTTTTCGTTTTCGACTATTGTTTTGTGTGCGAGTATCTGTCAGAGCACGGCGACACAGGCATTCGTGCCTGTCTCGAAGAATATAAGTTGCACACGCAAAAACCAAATAGAGAAATAGCCTGCGTACAGCACGACGTTGTTATAAATTGTAATAATATAATACATTATATATTATTATATAGGTACTATGTGTGTTCCGTTCACGGGCGAACTTGCATGTGCGGACACCGTTGTTGCAGTCGTCCAATTCCGGTACGATAAAAAGTTAAAGGGTTACGAGTTTCTGCTCTGCGGGAGAGTGAGGTTCGTAGGGGAGGTCCGGTGTGCAACTTTCTTATCTGAACGATTTTACTCACAAAATATCTCCGAAAGCGAACGCATAATATCACATACACTTAGCAGTCGTCGACGACGCGGCGACGGCACGTCGTTACTGGCGACAGGCCGACGGCCGCCGCGTCGGCGTTTGCTTACAAATTATTATCGTTATCATTGCTATTATACTTTTGTCCGGTGGTGACGAGACGGCGGTGGTGGTGGTGGCGGTGGACCGGGAAAGACAAAACAGCGGGATTTTTGCCGGGCGGCGACCGTCGACTGATTGATGATCTCCGCGAGGCGCCCGCGACCGATAAATCATTCCATCATGCGATGGTCCCGTGTCGGTAACACGCGCCAACGGGTTCGGCATTTTGGTCTTCCGTCTAAGTTTTCGACACGAATCCCAATCTCGGCGGATAGTATAGGTACTATGTGATTTTCCGAGACAATATAAATTCGTCGGACAACTCATAATAATTCGTTATCTGGACAATGGACGGATTTTTTTATTAAAATCGGCGATACACTGAGCCAGAAGTCGTATATTCTACCTTCGTTCTAACTAATTGTCGTGATTTGTTTTAAAAAAAACGTTTGGCTTCGAATTGAAACATAAGTATAATATTTTTACGAATTTAAATATATCGGCATTATTTCATTATAATACTTTATTATTAATACTCAATAAGAAAAACGATTACTGTACTTATTTATACTTCCATTTTTTGTTAATCATTTAACGTTGACTAACGGAAACTTTACTTTTTGAAAAACATATTGCATATATAGTAGACCCAAAATAACATTTTTTTTTTTTTTTTTTAATTGAGTATGTACAATTTAATTTTAGTGCAGATCGCATAAAATGTGTAAAATGCCTTGTAGCGGGTACCACTGCTTTAGTAAATAGATAGGTACAGAATTTTATAGAAAACGTTGAGTCATACTAACCTTGTTATTATCAGCTCTTGTTAGAGCATTATACATCATACATACTTCTAGGTTACAATTATTTTAATAAATGAATTCTAAATAGTTTGACGTAACCAAATATTGTTTTTAAACAGTAAAAAAAAATTCCATACAGATATTATTCTATAATAATAATAATAAATCATTATTCGTGTTGCGGTCAGTGTTTCGATCCATACTCGTACTGTTAAAATGTAAATGCCATATCGCGACAATCCGATCTCTACGTCGGTCACATCAATCTTATCTACTCGTTAGCGGCGGCGTATACCGCGTTTGCATATCGCGTCCCGCGTGCAGTGCACCCTTAACCGTATATAATATAATTTATAAATAATATATAATAATACATATATATTACATTGTGCCGGCTGCTAACCGCGGCCGTCGGAATTTCGCATCACAATAATTTAAACAACGTATCCGAAGCGAATCGTGAGCCGCGTCACTGTCGTCCCGGAGAAGCCGGAGCTGACAACGAGCCGTCCGTTCAATTGTCCTTTCACACCATCTAAGGTTTATTGTGCGCGTTCTTATAATATTATATATATTATTATTCTCCTATCATTGTGCGCACTACTGCAGTGGCTGCAGCGGTAACATTATACACGCGGTATCACGCGCGCGCATCGAACAGACACTTTTGCAAAACGCGCGGACCTGCGGGGTGTAAATTGTGTAAATAATAAGCTTTAATCGGACGCGCTTCGTCCGGCCAGATCACCGCCGCCACCCGCGCGCGCGCGTAGGTAGATATATACGTTTAACATAATAGCGGAAATACTATAATATAATGTAATATATAACAACGTTACGCCGCACAGCGTGTCTTAAAATATCGCAATAAACGCGTTTGCTATAATGGCCCTCGGCCGAAATTCGCGGTATTTTTTAATTCGTAATACGGTTCATTCGAACTAAATGCTTTTTAAATACAACATAATAATAATAATAATAATTTACTATTTACACTCGAAATGGGAACAATAGTTTGACGACCCCGTCCGTGTACATCACGATTGCTTACGACCCGACGGTTCCACTGTACTTACATTACGTATTTTTTACCTCACTAAATCCACACATAAATAATATGCCTTACTACGCTCCATTTCCATTATATTATAATATATTAATATATTAATATTTCTGCACAAACCACTGAACGCAAGTCACTAAATTTGAAAAAAATATATAGATGGTTTACTACAATATCATCGCTACTCGTGTGCGAATAATAAATGGTGACACTGTAATAATATTATTACCTGTGTTATGTGAAGAATTTTTTTGATATTTTTTTTTTTAGTTACAAAAATAATATACAAACGACCTGGATAGAAAAAAATAGATCCACAAACAAAACCGTACAATTTGCGACTGTCTACAATAATGTAAACTACATTTATTTGGAATACGCGAAGGGTCGTTTATGTTGAGGCGACGAACCAATGAGCCATGCGCCATGTCAGTGTTTTGTTTATGTATGTCTCTAAATTTAAAATCATTTTAATCATAAGAAAAAAAAGTGTACATGATTGTAAAAAGTAAAGAAATTTACAATGTTTACTATGACAAATTATAGCGACGCTCTTTTTAAATGCTATTAAAATAACATGTAATTTCATATTGTTCTAACTCAATTTTTTCATTTTTACGAAATCAAATATTTTTTAACGATAATACGCAAATAATTTAAACATTTTGTAATATACAAAAATAGAACGCTTTAAATGATAAATGTATATTAAACTGACTAAAAAGAACAAACTATGGCTAACTTCAATGATTTAGAAGTAAGGAGCGAGTATGGGTATATTGTAGTAAGTACTACGGGTATATTATACTTAGTGTTTACTTAATTCTTTGTCACCATTTTAATTGTTTTTGTAACTATTATTAAAAAAATTATTTAAACAAAAATTATAATTTATTGTTTCGGTAATTACCTATTACTAAATTTATTTCTGATTCACTTGACTCATACAAGATAAATACTGATTTTGTTTAGTATATTCATTAATTTTAAAAGAGTCGCAAGACTTTTTAATTAATATTAAAAATAGACTAACACAAACACGTTTGGTTATCATACGGCACTAAATAAACTTTTCCATTATTAATATTTATAAAAATATTATTTTCCATTGTCACCGTCGTCATCGAGAAGTTATTTACTATGCGTTTGTGCACAATTGCAAATTATAACGAACTCGTAAAAGTACTTTATTCATTCGTGCTCAGATGGTGCATAAAATTTATACTATGAATATTAAATTGGACGCTTAGTAAGTTCCAAGATAATAGGTTTATCAATAATACGTATTAACCAATAGGGATGGTGTGGATAGCCCCGAACACAATAGCCGGATAACAAGTTCTACAATACTAACCACATTTAGCACTTTACTCATTAAATAATAATATTATTATTTTATCATCACACCTATTACCTATACATATATTATGGTAAAATCACTGTTTTATTGGCTTATTTTTGCCACGAGCCCATTTCATGCTTCAAGCAGCGGAATCGATAGTCATATCGATTATTATATTTAACTTGGTAATTCTTGATTTTGATTAGTTCATCTAATTTATAAATGTATTTATCATCAAAATAACAATTTTGCTGTTTCAGATAACAAAATATTATTTTATAATTGTATCACGGCTTGAAGTGTTTACCGTAGTATTTACGGTAGTGTTATTATCATTTTGAAATAAACTGAGGTCAATACAATATTGTATTGTACGCTTATACTGGATTGAGTACAATAATACAATATACTATAAAATTAACTATAAAAATAAATAAATAAAAATAAACATAATATAGTATTTATATTTTTGAAAACATTTTTATACATAGCTTCAAGTTGTTAAAAAAACAACGTTTTTATTAAAAAAATATATTTTTAAATATTTTTTATCCTTATATTTTTTTAAGTTTTTTACTTTTTTGAATGACAACGTAAAATTTTAATTTCATATTCTAAATTAGAATAATTTTCTGAGTATTTCGATATATAAAAATCGAATTTAGGACAAGTAGCTTATGAGTTATACGTATTTAAAGTTTATACAAGCGTAGTAGTGGACAAACATTTTTGGCCCGTACCACTCCACTCCTCTTGTGTAAACTTTAAATACTTACAACTCATAAACTTTACTCATCCTAAATTCGATTTTTATGTATCGAAATACTTAGAAAATTATTCTGCTTTGGAATGTGAAATTAAAACTCTATGTTGTCATTCAAAAAAGAAAAATCTTAAAAATATATAAGGATAAAAATATTTAAAAATATAATTTGTTAATAAAAACGTTGTTTATTTAACAACTTGAAACTATGTAAAAAAATATTGTGTGTTTAATGATAAAAAAATCATCATTAATTTATTATTAATTTGGTTAATAAACATTGTTTAACCCAGCTATAGTTTTAACATAACCAATACATTTTTCTCTTCCGGTTTCAAGCCAAGTAGTTCGCGTAACTTTTTATTTCGTTTTAATAATAAAGAATTTTCTGTTGTATCGGTGTGGAATTTATTCTTTTTGGAGTGACTATTACCACATTCATCACAAAACGTATGATTGCTAGAATATCAACAAAATTAAAGCACACGAAAAATCAAATTAGTTTAATAATACGATAATATTCAATCTAATATTCAATTTTTTACTGACACATTTATCGATTTTTCGAAATCATTGTTCATTTCCTGGGTCTGCGTGTGTTTATCCGCTTGATGTATTATTTGATTGACACCTTTGTCTAAAATTTTATTTTCAGTTAATTTTTTCGAATTTTCTTTGCTTTGCCGTTTACAAATATAATCTGAACTATCACAAATGTGACTTTCCGAAGTCTTCAAGTTTTTAATATAAAGATTAGGCTCAAGGTTTAGATAATTCAAATTATGATCATTTCGAAATTGATTTTGATTTGAAACTTCCTCGTTTCTTTTAAAATATTCTTTTTCTTCATTTATGTTTAACTGTTTTACATTAATATTAGCATATTTATTTGAATTGAATGTTTTATAGTCTGGGTAATTTTTGAAATTTTTTTTTGTATACAAATCACTCGAGTTCTTACTAGAATTTTCGAATTCACTGATTTCTTTCCAAAATGTATCTAACATTCTAAAAAAAAAACAATGTGTTTAGAAATGTAATACACACATAATAATATTTAAATTCTAGGTATGACAAAAATCACAGTAGAATTACAAAATTAATGTGAAAGCTGCTTAATCCTTAATAACATTTAAAAGTAAATTATAATGACCACTTAAAAAAAATAAATTGCAACTACACGCATCAACTAATTGACCTGCTGTGTTCAAATCGATTATTAACTAATTATTGCTGGTGTTTCAATCCCATGGGAAATTAGATTTCCAACATAGTTTTATGAAGTTTAATAGATCAAGTTTGAGTAAGTATTTTAGCGATTAATAATGTTTAAATCTCAAAAGAAGTACTGACTTAAGAACTATTTCACTCTTCGGTTAGAAATAAAAATATATAAATAGGAAAACTTTACTTTCTCTGTTTATTTGAGCTGGTATTAGTATCTTTAAAGTAGTTATCCAATAAACAGGGCTGACTCTGTATCCTAGGGACGTCATTGATTTTAGACTCATCAGAATGTACGTCTATTGTACTTAACGATGATTCCATTGGGTACCTGTAATATTTCACATCTTCGTCCCAATAGACATGATTTGAGTTTGACCACACTATATTATCATTTATGTCTCTTGATTCATAACTGTATAATGATTAATGACAGTATTCAAATTAACAACTTGTTACAATTTATAATGAATATTAATTAGGGTATTTCATTACAAAGTACCTAATAATAAATATATATTATTATTGTTATTAATATGATGATGATGAATGAATGATTATCTAAATAAAATATTAATTTTCACGAAGTAAACTATTAGCTTAATATAAAAAACATAATTTTGTATTTCGTATTTGTGAATGATTAACTTGTAAATTAAGTTGTAATATTAAATTATAATTTATAATATATTTGTAATATCGTAATTTTAATTATAAATTTACAATAATTATATAATTTGTTGAGCTTTCAGAAATTAAAAAAATATACTAGGTAATAATTATTCTTTATGTATAACTTTTCTATATTATACATATAGCTAATTAAGTAATAAGTTTATAAAATTAATTTAAAACTGTATTTCCTATTAATAGTAACTTAATGATTACCATGGTTTATAAATAACCGGATATTGTTTGGCTTATATGATACCAATTTATTGACAACGTCAATATTTATTACACAATAATTATTTTTTTTATAAGACTTTTAGTCTCTTTTAATTTACAAATTTATAGTTTATATCAAATATAACAATTAAAATATGAAACAATAAAAACTATTACTTTTAATAAATTGTGAACACTTTGTTTTCAATTCGGTAACGATGAGACATTTTTATTGTGTAATACGATTTAGTTGAAAATAATATGGAGACTATTTTAACAGACCTTATGTAAAAACTAATATTTATAACAGAATTTTGATTCGTAATAAGAAATAATTTTCAATATATTTGAATATAAAAACAAGTATAAAATTGTATAACTATCGGTTTTATTTACTTTTGGAAAACCTATGTACCTATTTTAATCAGATCTGAATGCTATTATTTTATATTATTAAATATAGATCACAGATATAATATAGTATTACTGAAAACAGTAAAATTATTTTACTCGCTTTGGTGAAATTACATTAAAACACGCACACTATTTATTATTTGTTTTTAAGTAATTTAAATAAAAGTTATCTAGTATTGAACATACTTGTATTCGTCTAGACCACTCGTCAAACGAGATTTTAACTTATATTCATTTAGTAAATTTTCGTAATATTCATTGTTTTGTTTTGAAATCGTATCCCATTTTAGAAATTGGGAAACTTTGTCATTCATATTACTTTGATGGTTCGACATTGGAATATTAGAGTGAGTGAAATCATTATCATCGTTGACCACATTCAAACATGTGTCTTGCGAAATATTTTTTCCTAGTGTTTTCTGATCAATTTTGTTCGTTATTAATGGAAATTCTAAATCACTCACGTGTTCTACCGCCCAAGGTGTTTTTTCGCCATTAATTTTGTACATTTTTTTATCAAAATTTGCTAATTTGGTTTCGGGATTCGTGTTGAAAATTGTATTGAATTCTATGCATTTACATTTTCTATTATTATTAGTCATATTGGGATTAAACGAATTGTTATAGAAATATGTATTAAAAAATGTGTATATGAATTTTTAAAACTTAATTGATAATGTTGTTAATAAAATACACTTTAAGATTTCATGTATTACCGTCGTCAATGAAACGCTATGTTGATTTTGTGAATGATGTGATAAAGATTATTCATACAGGAAATAATATGATAATTTTGTTTGATATTGTGCCCCCTTGACTTAACCAATGTTGTTTTTTATAGCTTTAATGAAAATCATGTACGTGTTTATGTTACTTTATAAAACGATTTAATATATTTATATATTTACAATATCTGCTTTAGTGAATTGATATTATTTATTGTGTAATTACTTGACACTGAGTAAACCTATTATGGTTTTTTAATATATATATATATATATGTATATAATAAAATAACACGATCTTCAATAAAAAGTAAAAACGTCCTTATCACAGTTCACACTCTTATAAGCATACATTTTAACATTAATCTAACCTGACCTATTTTTTTTTAAATACACAGAAAAAGGGATTTTCGATTATTCACGTTAAGAGTACGAATAAATGTTTTCGCATGATGTTATCTTTAGTCGTTTGCGCCTTCGGTTGGGTACATTCAGTTAGACGCTTACACTGTGTACTGACCCATGAAATCCTATCAAAATTGTTTTGCCAAGATGCGATTTATTACCGGTTTTCAGATGAGTAAAGTCGTTTTACAAAAGACGTTATATATTTTTGGTTTTTTTTTTTTTATTTGTTTGCTTATTTCTAAAAAAAAACACGCTCGGCTAAGGTCCTCTTTAATTTAATCAGAAAATGGCTTCGTCTTAGGTCTAAGTATTAGACTCTTGGAGAGCTTTTAAAATTTATTAAAAACAAAAGGCGCTTTTAACGGATACACGCCAATATATATATATATATATATATATGAGAAGCGTGTAGATGTTTGGCGGTAGAAAGAGAGCGGAGGAATGTGTCTTGTTTGTTTGATGAATGGGGGTCATCTATTGTATCGACATGGTAAAGTGCTTTTTTGGATATATTTTGTTTTCCTTGAGGTTTTCCAAATTGCTGAGGTCTTTTGTCGCTTACATTAAATGGTTGCCCTGGTTTAGTCTGCGATGGTAGATCCTTTAACCCTGTCTATCAAACTAACAGACTACCCAAAAATCACATACAATTAACTCATATAATGGTATCTAAAAATAATTATATGTTATAACACGATATCACGTTGAAAAATGTAATTGGCTTCAATTAAATAGATAGAAAAAAACGTAAGTTTAAATTTAACAATTTGATTTCAATTTAATTTGACAACACTTCAATCATGGGTACGATATATAATATTTCATTACTTGACCGTTAAATAAAATACATTTTTAAATTGAATATTTATTTTCTGAACATAATTTATCATCTATATGAATGATCTACTATAAGTCCATATGCATAGTGATTTATAATTTTACAAGTAGGTATACGATTCATCGTTCCATACTATTTTTGTTATTGTTAATGCACGATATTATATTTCACAAATTTAGCGAAATGTCTAAAAAAATGATTTTCTGAGAATGAGAAAACTAATGATTGGTTATGTAATTCAATTACGATAACATGACGTGGTAGTGTTGTAGTTATTTATTTTTTCAAATATTAAATGATCTACGCATTATGATTTTACAATTTTTTTTTTCATTTATTAATATCTATATTGTTTAAAACATTTAGTTTAATTGATTATTTTTTTTTTAGGATTTATATTGCTTACACAACTTTTACCTAAAAAATATTTATAAGGCTATAAGTCTAAAAATAATTAATAGTAATTGACTTTTTTACCTATATTAAGTACGATATAAAATGATTAACACGCACGTTTGGAAACTAATTCTATAAAATAAAATAAACAATATGTACATGAGGATATTATGAACTTGTTTAGATCATATTATCTCAAAATACCAATAGATATTTTAGTTATGTTTTTGAAAGCATATCAATGTGTCAGTAATATTATTGTACTAAATAACAAATTTTCACCTTGACACTTTATGGTCATCCGTTAATTATGAAACTTGGACAAGATTATTATAATTTTTCAAAATTCGTATTTTGACCTTTGACTGGCTGATAATAAATATACTACGTTAGTTACTAAAGTGACATAAAACTTAAATTGATACTTATAGAACATCCAAGGTAAGTTTGAAGGTTTTGGGGTGCGTTATTATATTTTATTTACGCAACTTTAATAACTTAAACGAGTAATACTACTGTAGCATAACTTTTAGTTTAATGAAGAGTACTCGAATGACAATAGATATCATCAAAAATCTATGTATTACAACAATATTATAGTGTTATTAATATATTTTTTCTGATACTAGACTATTTAATTATACAAAATTGATCAGAAATGTTTTAAAATAACTGGGAAGCATTAATAAATTATAGATTTATGTATTTTAAAAAACAAATTATTTTTTACTTGCTAAAAATGCTAAAACTCAAAAACGAAATCACCTCAAGTAATTTTTGCGAGTCATACTCTATAAAAAAATCGATTTTCTAATTGTAATCAACAATGCATGATTAATAACTAATACAACTTTGAACAATGTAGAAAGACGTTTTACATCCATAATTTATCAAAAAAAAAAAAATTATATTGTGTATTAAATAAAAAAAAACTGATCATTGAAAGTCATCCATTATATGCGATATCGCTCATTTATTTGGGACAGGACTTATTTCTTAAGATTTTTCTTTGAGAGTCAACGACAGTGACGATGAAAAATGCCGAACACGTTGACAAAAATAAAGAATCTCGGACGCGCCTCCAGCACAAATGACCACATATTACATAATTCATAAAAATAAAATGTGCCTTTGGCTTTGTCCCGGGTATACTATATATTAAAGTTGATGTTATGTGTACATACACATTTTCCCCTAGTGACCTGAATGACCCATAACTGTATGACGTTTTTATGAAAAACGACGTTACATTGAAAATATTAAAATTATAGAAGGTAAAATTACTCTGATATATTTTATCAGATACCTAACTCGGACTTTCTGTTTTTGAGGTTTCGTCAAAGGATATAGTATTGCTATACTATTGCTTTTTTTTGTTTTTTTTTTTTTTTAAATTACATTTTTACAGTCAAATAACAAATGTAATGTCAACGAAAAATTATTCTAAACAATAATTTATTGCATTCGAAGATTACTCCGTGTATATATATAATAATGTCAACAAATATTCAATTGGTGTGATTTATACATTTGTAATAGCTGATCCATTTACATAATAGGTACGTATAAACATTTTCATAAAAATATAAACATTGTTCTATCCGATAAATTTAGCTAAGTGGAGTGGGACTTTTAGTGTTCTGTTTGTATTCTGTGTATACAAACATAATACTATAAACTATAGTCACTGCACATATAGTCAGTGAGTTATATTTTATATGATTTTTCTCGTAGATAAATTTCCGACCGGCCAACTCGGACTATGGCCGTTACAAACAAATTTATTTGCTCGTATTTCATTCGATATTATATTGTACAAAAATACACACACACGTCGTAGTGTATATATATTCGAAAGTCTCAAAAAACTTGTTATACAGCGAATAAGACAAATCTGGATGACGTGCCCGGTATTATTTATGATGGGCTGTAAAACAAAGGGGCACGCCTGGACACGGTTCCTCTCTCTGACCGAAATTCCGGCCATTACTCTCCATCGCTTTTACTCTCTCGCTCGCTGTTTTTCTCTCGCGCGTTCCCCTGTATCATCATATACGCGTGTCTCTCTTATACCAACGGCCGTCACACTATTATATTATGAACTATATGGCGGCCCGCGCGCATCGTACTATGGCATATAAACATTCGGCTCGTCCACTTAAGCTTATTTGTTTTTTCATCCCTCCGCGTTCCCTGCCCCACCGGTTTCGGTCGTGGCGATTTCCTCGTGCCGAAAAATCCGCCTGCGTGTATCATTACAGCTATTATATCATAATATGTATGTACATATATATATATATACGTGTGTCTATGCGTATACTTGCGCGGTGGTGTACGATCTTTTGGGTTTACGACTTGTATATACAACAGCACTATATGAACGGCGATGATGATGGCCGTCCTCTGTACACAGCCACCGCCGCGGAATCCTTTCATATCACAGAAGCTTTTAACCTAACAACCGTATATATTTGTTCAATAACAATATTTCAATGCGAAGCACATCAAATTGTCAAGCTCCCGAATTGCAAGAGCTCTCGCAATATTATAGTAATCGAACCAAACGCGCATTGTGTACGATAGATCGACGGAAAAAAAAAATAATCTTATTACACACCCCGATACATTTACAAATACGGTACACTATAAAAATTGGGTACAGTATAAAGCACTGCTCAAGCTTATACTATGGCAAATATTATCATGTTTATTTTATGTTTTGGTTTTACAGAAATGAAATCTCACGTATATTATTTCACGTTCCATTTTGAATTGTTTATTCAGACACAGAAAATAAATAGGGACCGTATATCAATGTTGAAGTACCAATATGGATGATACATTTATTATATAAATAATAATAATATATTTTTTTTATGTTATGCGGGATACAGGTGTATACTAAAATATGTATCTCGAAGATTATATAGTCAAGTTAGGACATGACGTGTGTGTTGCTGAAATTCACCGGCGGCCACCCATCCGGGAACCGGCAATGGAGCGGCTGTAAAATAATAATGATTATACTAGTAACATGAATACCCGAAATACTGTTATTATTTGTCCATGAATACAGGTATATAGCGACAAGAAAAATGCGATTTGTACAATCATGCGACATTACAATATACCTACACTATGTATTTTGAAATAAAAATCTCATCAGGTCTAAGACATGATTTTTAACGAACGATCTTATTAAAAATAAAAAAGCGAACCTCGTATTTCCTCTACAATAAATGTTATAATAAAGTAGATAATATATATGCGAGAGGTTAGGCATACACAACCTCTACGTCAATACCGTTGAAATTCGAATAATGCAAATGTTTATGGAGTCGTAACGACACGAAGAGGACGCGTCCAATTACAGAGTACATTATTATACGGTTTATATACGTAAGTCTCGTCGTCGTCCCGGGCGGGGGGACGGAAAATCGGCCGCTCCCCCACCACCCACGCACACACACACCGTTGATACCATCGCACGGCCGAATATACGCGATGCACAACGACAGAAGGGCGGACATGGTGTAACGCCGTTATTTCCGGTATATTTATATTCAATTAAAAACGAAAAATTTCGGCTCCGTAATTGTTGTGTTGTTAATGTCTTGTTATTAGTTTATTATTACCGTAGTTGACGTGTCGACTTGAACTGACAAACAAACTACTCTGAATGGCTTCCGCGAGATAACGATATCGTAACAACTGCAACAACAACAATAATAATAATTACCATCATAATATTGTTGCGTATAATATACACCTTCGTGTCATTCTTCTTCTTCTTCTTATTATTATTATTATTATTGTTATAATAATAACGAATTGCGCCGACTTAAGGGAGAAGCAAAAAATTACAATATAATGTATATTATTTGAGAATTATAAATATTGTATACATGACATAATACCATATAATACTACTGTGGCGACGGTGTTTGTCATTATAGCCTCTGCGGAAAACGCCATTGTATTCTTATGTTTGACAGTAATTATATTTATGTTTTTATTATTGTTCTGCCGACAACCAGCTTGCCATGATACCTGTGGACATTTCGCCGGCCCGCCGTCCCATCCCGACTAGTATCTACGGCGGGCCGTGTGACGAGTGTACTGCGGTCGTTCTCGTCCCCTAAGGATGAAAGCCAAATAACAATTATCATTATTATCACCATAACCATCGTCATTATCATTGCAGTGGCATACGCTTAAACTTAAAAACCTTTGCGGACGTCTACGCTATGCCTCAGAAAATCGTGAACAAAAAAAACGCTAGTTTTCCCAAACACGCGCAGTATTTAATATTATTATTAATTTTATTAGTGTTAATACATAACATTGTCAATACATTATGCCATTTGAAATTATATACTTTTGTATGTTATACATATCGAATACACCGATACGGTAATTTAACTCTGTTTTGCATACATTTTTGATTCGCCCGTAAAATGGTACGCGCCGCGACATCTGTTGGACAAAGTTTGGTGTTCACCCAAAACGTTTTATACCGGAATGTGAACGGCGAATATTTCTACTAATTTATTGTTAATGCTAAACACTAATCTGCTACAGTGGTTTTTTTTCCATTCATCTCCAGTGAAACTAACTGTATTAAATGTGATATTAATAGTTGATTGATTAATCTCTCCAGTTAAGAAAAAAATGAATACATGAAATCATCACTACCGACTGTTCTACAAATTGTTACGCATATGTTAGTATTATATAACTATAATACAAGTATAGATACAATCACTACACTCTACAGGAGTACTGTACATCTCAATTAAAATATGTATTCTACAACGTTAACGATGTTGAAAATCATATTTAATTAATACGATATAAGTACATTCAATTTAATTTAATTTTAACAATTTTAGAATAGCAATTATAACAAAGTGTTTAAAATTATTATTAAACTGTATAACTGAAACTGATGATATGTGTTCTTGACGGTTTTGTACGCTAAGTACATTAATTGTAATAATTTAATAACTATAAATATGGATTTAAAATTATAATTATTATAATATGAATCTAAAAGTAATGGTTAACAAAGTCAGTTAATTAATATTACAGTATTATTTATAAATACTATAGTATTTATTTTATAATCAATAATAATAATATTACCCGTATAGCAGCGTTCCGTATAATCCAGAAACCTTCATTGTCGTATTCATAAATATAATATCATAATAAATAACTATTTGGTAAACAGAAGACAGACAATTTTTATTTTAGTATACCAATTTGAAATTAAACTTGCCAACAAAATGCCTATAGGTTACAGTTTCAATATCATATACATTCGGACCGTTTAGTTCAATTACTAGTTGCTTTGAAAGAATTATTCAAATTTTTTATAATCGCATATATTTTATATGACCTTTATCTATTTCACGAAGTAACGGGTGTAATACATTAATCTCATACATGCACTATTCTCGTTTGTTATAAAGTTCAACACAATAACCATAATCTGTTGGCTGCAATACATATTTCATGTATTTAAAAAACCTTGAGATGTTAATATAATATTATATTTTACGTATCATGTTTTCTAAATTTACTTATACATATTAATTAATATAACAATTTATGAATTAATTTGTTTTCTTGATAAATTAAGTTATTATTTACGCCATCAACAGATGGACTTAAATTAAATGCTTACATTCAAGAACAAACTGTTCTACACTCTTTTGTATTATTTAAATGTATTGAGCAGTCTCTCTTTCATTCAATATATAATATATATTCTTGTATAATTAAATCATTTATGTATATATTATGTTTGTCATGACTTATCCATATTTGTATTATTTTTTGTTGTATTATACTCGATTAGTGAGATGAAAAGATCATCCCGTTATAAGTTAAAACCTGTTATTTTAAGACGTTAATACAATTAATTTCAATTATTATTTATAGGTATTAAATCAGTGTCAAATCGTAGGTTCCAATCTCTGCGATTAGAATGCTTGTGGAATAAGCAAAATGTGTTATATTAAATCAGCTTTAAGATCCGTATATTATCTTTAAACACCTGTTAATCATAGTTTTCTAAATATAAAAATAACACTATCTTTCATTACGAGAAAAATATTATTTTGTTGAATTGTATAATATAAAATATTAGGAAACTGTAGAATGCTAATCAAGAGCCTGCTAATTTTAAATAGTTATCAAGTATTATAAGCATAAAAGTAATTTATTTTGCATAACTAAGACGCCGTGTCACAATTTTATATAATATTTTATACCTATTATAATAATGTGGCTATTATATATTATATTTATTTTAATAACTAAATTAGATTTATCATTTTAATATGTTTCTACTATCTTTCATTAAAAATTTGAATTTATATCATATTAGAGGATGCAATGTTTTTCTTTTTTTTTTCAAATCTATAGTCACAATATAATATATTTAAATCATAGGTCATTCTCTGAACATTTCATTTTGTAATATTACGAGTAAAGACCTTTACAGATAGTTACGGTTTTTGTGTCACATTAACCATATTATTTTAAAAATTGTAAATGTATTGTGGTTTAAATTTGAGTGTTTTAAATCAGACGAAATCTAATACTTATTATAATACCTTACACAATTATATTTCTCCTATAAAATTATTTAAATAAGTACATAGATAATAAGTAAAAGTATAATTACGATATGTCGTAACAATTATTTTATTGATATTATATATTTTAAACAATTGTACAATTTACTATAAAATAAATATATTTTAAAATTGAAAGTTTTTAAAATTTATACAATATAAATATATACATAAATTGTTTTATATATTTTTTTATATTATTCATAATTAATTGGACGCGTATCTTTGAATAATGTAATTTGCAATATTTTATAAGTTTGTTGGTAATTTAAATAGTAAAACCTGAACTCAAATATTGTATATGTTAGCAAAGGACAATTAATGAATGATAAAAAATATAAATTAATATTCATAACGAGTATCATAATTATGAATTCTGGCCCAAAATCACGATTGTATATTTTAAATAATTAATACACGATAAAAGCAAATAATAGAGTAACCGAGAGAATTAATATGGCATGCTTATTACAATGTAATTATCATGAACTAATAATCAATGAATTTATATATCATAGAATGAGACCAAAAGTATTAATAATTTATATTAAAACCTATACATGTAATGCAATTATTATAGTAATACAATTTTTATGATGATGAAAATTATATTTTAATTTCAAAAATAGAAATTAAATTGAAGGAGTCAATCCTATTTTATATGTAGTATTATGTAAAATATATTGTATACAGACTTCAGTAGAAACTATATTAGTGGCATGACATTAATGTGATATATAATTTCCATTGCGTTTATATGTAAATTATTTGTAACCTAATTCGATATCAGTATTATGTAAGGGACTGAATTTATTATATTTCAACAAATCTTTGTATACGTAATAAGAATTTAATTTAAAAAAATATATAATACTATAGATAATAAGAATGTCACATTATATGAAAAATTATTTGAAAATATTTATAAGTAAAAACTGAAATTATAAATTACGTTTTATTAAATAGAATTAGTTGGGTTATTCAAGTGTTGAGAAAAATATGATACATTAAAATTAAAAAATATATAACATTTTAATCAATTCTGTGATCTAATAATATTTTTATCTAAATGTATCAACTTGTTGAAGTTAAATAATAATAAACTAATATAATATTTTATAATTTAAAATGTAATTATTAATTCCTACATTGATAGAAAATAATGATACAATAATTTAACAGTGTTGTCCTGAAAAATACCTTATAAAGATACTGTCTTATTTAACCCTTAAAAACAAAATACCCAATCACCTGAAAAAAAGACCTGAGTTATGATATTGGTTGGATGGATTTTAATTTTAATTCATTGAAATAACTTACCCGTGTCTTAATTGAAATGATTTTTAATGTTGGATTTTATCAACTCAACTTTATAAAAATGAAAAATATATTTTTAAATTTTATTAGCTATTGCCTATTGAAGTATTATAGCATGATATAAAAGCTTATTGGAATGTTAAAATCTGCTTCCATTAAAATTTAATCAACTTGTAAATCATAATCAGTTTTCCTAATTAAAATCCTTTCCAATTGAAGTCCTACAACTTTGATGGGTTATTATCTTTTATGTAGGTTTGAGTGGATTTAAAACAGTGACCATAATGTTCATTCAAAAATATGTGCTTTTCGCGTATGCAAGTGACCCGGTTCAATATAATACTATAACTATTAATGTATACGGTTAATAAAATGATGACATAAAATACATAAATTATACTGAAACGTATAATTATATTTTGTAGATCATTACAACAAAATGGATTAAAATCATAACTACTCGTTTAAAAATCAAATTTTAACTTAAAATAATATTAAAAACACCGTGTTTATATTACAATAAGAACAACTTAAGATAAACTTTGTATTAAATTTACAATCCTTTGCTATATAAATTGAACATTTTATGCATAATTAACTATAAAATTAACATATTTTTGTTACTTCGAAGAATTTTGTTAAAATTTGAACTTCAAATGTTTGTAAATCAAAATTTACTATAGCCAAGTATATTAAATTAAATATATTAAAAACTAATGCATTATATTTCTTAACATTTTTACACAGAAAACTATTTTTTATCGATATTTGTAAAAACAAATTAAAAATTAAAATCTTTACAAAAGTTAAAAGAAAATGCAAATATTTAGAGCATAATTGTGTAAAAAATAATAATACAAACATTTGATGGAATCTCTATTACTCACGATTATTTTTTTTTAAATTACAAGAAAATATAAATAAAAACCAGGAGAATCAGTTATTTTATGCCTGGATATCCTATGTTGAAATTTAAATTTAAAAAATACTCCATATAAGTTTAGATTTTTCTATTTTAAGAATTAATAGAGTTTTTTTTTATATTTTGTTATTATTCAAAAATTATACATCGTAAATCTTAAAACATTACACTATTTCTTAAATCATGATTTTTACACACAATAAAGTTTTTAAAATATTTAGACAATTTTATGACTAGTCATTATTGGCATTTGAAATTTTTGAATTTATAAGTATTGATAAACACATGTCACGCAGCAGAGACACTTTTTAGTCAGAATTATTATGGATAGTAATTATCAGGTCAGGTAAATAAATAAAATTAATGGATTTATCACAATATTAAAAATTTTAATTCTTGGAGTACGAAAATGAAATAAGATATATTATACAAACATTTTGTATTAGATATATTTAATACTTGAACTTACATTTTTTTTTAACTTTTTAATGAATTTAATTTAAAAATATTGAAACATATTCATAACAATTTATAATAACAACACTTAATTTTAGAAAGAGTTTATTATTATTTTTAATTACATTTCACATGAACTATACGATTTAATAACGATATTCACTACTTTTAAAACTAGATACATCAGAGTAAAATTAAATTATCCTTGACTGAATTCTTTAATTGTTGTTTTGTAATTAGGTATTTCAATTAAAAACTTTAGTTTGTATTAAAATATCTGTTCCTGAACTTAAATTAACCATCTTAATATCTTATAATTACTTTTAATATTCTTGGAAATTTTGACGACAATAAGTGTATAATATAACTTACAATGTTGTAAAACAATTCATTTCATTCATTTATATGGTAGTAATTTTCCGTTCTGAATTAAAACTGTTTTCTTTTGATTTTATGTTCGGATAATTATACGATAGTAGTATTAAATGAGACCATTCTATAATTAAAATACGCTGTTTAAACAATAATCGTAAGTTTATCTATGGTAAATTAAACTGTATAATTTATCAATTTGTTTTAAAATGCTACACATAATATTTTTTCGTATTTTATGTACTGCATCTGATTAAAATGTATAAAACTTATTCCCAGTTAAAATTAACAAAAGGAATACACATCATTGGTATAATATGTCTAACATTGGTGGATAGAGAAATTAGATTCAAACCGTAAATTTTAATCAAAATGTAAATTCGACTTGGGAAATCATGTTTACAGACATAAGTGTCTAGTGTTGAAAAAGAAAAAGCTTTTTCCGGTAACGTTATTAGACGCAGAACAAATCAGTAGAAAATGTATATTTATATATAGATGAATAACGTTCTACTCGGTGTAACTTCCAGAACTGTGGTCTTATCCCCAATAACGAGTTGCCTCTTAAACAAATTAATACATAATTCAAAAGGATTTGTAAAGGGTCACAGAATAATTGAATTGAACTTGGGGCCTTTTCCAAGAAAATTAAGTCTACGCATCTATAGTTTTTACAAGGCGACATTTCAAGTATATATATATATATATATATATATATACTTTCTCATGTATATATATATATATATATATATATATAATATATTTATACACGTACTCCATCAAACGAAATGCCTCGGGGAATAGAAAGGCAATGGGCAAGACCTTACCACTCGGGTTTGGGATTTGGAATTAAAAGTCAAAAACAATATTGTCCTGGTGCCGTTTGTAACTGAGTTTTGTGAAAATTGTACCAGGAAAAAGGTCCTTGCTGAACACGTTATACCCGCGAGTTCATGAGGTCCGAGTGTATTATTATATTCTACATCTGTATGGACTTATAGTTTGGTTTAAATCAATAAATGTTATTACTTTTATAAATATGATTAAGTTATTAATTAATAGATTTTATTTGTATTGGGTATATACCTATATTAATATCCTAAGAAACCTTCTTTGCTTGTATTTTTTTAATTTAAAATGTATTGTTTATCTACCAAATAACATAACACGGTACTGCAGCATGATATAATATTAATTATATAAGTACAATCCTAAATAATAATACCATTATAATAATTTATTATGTCTACAGTCTATACCTATAAGATACATTATTATATTTTTATTTAAAAAATAATTGTATGTAAAAATAAAAAAATATTTACATTAATATTATAAATTATATTTAATAAAATAATATTTTGGTATTCACATTTTTATTTAATATAACTTATAAACGTATAATATTGTAGCCTATTATTCAACACGTTTAAAAATAGGTAAATATTTTTTTTTTCAATAATTTCATTTAAACACGATAATATTAAATTCAAATACTTTTAATAAATAATATAATTAGTACATATTATCTTAAGTTACAAGAAATATTATTTATGACTGTTAAAGTTTTATTTGTTTTGTCTGAATTAATTTATATTTTTATTATTTAATAATTCATATTGTGTTATCATTCTTAATGTTTTTATAATGTTACAAAAATAATAAGATTATTTTGAAGATACAGTGGAACTACTGGAAATTATATTGTATAGATCTTAAAAATTTATTATAGAGAGCAACTACCTACCTAGTATATAATTTTTGTTTTGAATTTAGCAGCTGATACTAATCATATATAGATTATGTACATTTTTGTATTTTATATGAATCTCTAAAGTCTGAGCTCTGAGATGACATTTTTATTGACTAAAATTGTATGGTTGAAACGATGACAGTCAAAATTTCGAGTGTGAAAACATTGAAAATAATGAAATATTGACTAATCAAAACTTATTATTATTAAAGTAAATATTGACAAATTAATATGTACTATGATCAATTTTGGTGGTAAATATAATCGTGTATTAAAATAATTTAAATTAAAAAACATAATATAATAATACATAAAATATATGTCATATTTTCCTTTTAAATACTATGACAAATTAAAATTATTATTATTAAAGTTAAAAGTTATTTACTAGCTTTATATACATTATGAAATTATTTAATTAAAAAAATATATATTGTGGTATCAGAAAACTAAATACTAATTATTTTTTTTGTTCATTGAAAAAATAATAATTATTTACAGTTTGATTTTTGAACTATAGTCAATATTTTATGCTATCGATATGTTGACTGTCAGCATTTAAACCTGTCGACGTTTCATACCACTAAATATCTACTAAAATATATATTATTTATTCAATATTTTATCTAAATCGGTTTTCAGGTTTTTAATCTTGAAGATTATTTTTTAAGACCTGTTGAAATATATACCAAAAGTTTTTATGATTTATGTATATATTTGTTATTTCAAAATAAAATATTATTATTATGTCTCCCGCTACAAGTTACAGTTTATATAACGTTCAGTAATTAAAGTATATCTCTACTATATAGAATAGTAAGTATGATATAAGCACATATAGTGCGTAATATTTCTTGTGGCAAAAATAAGCTTGGTCAGGTATAAGGTCGGTTATAATTATTATTCATCGGTGTATAATAATGTATTACGCGGCATATCGTTAATTATCGCTAAAGGCCAGGTGTAGTGACAGTTTTGCTGTTATTACATTAAAGTATTAAACCGTCGTGTTGTTCGGTAACATTAATTATACGGCAATAATGTAATTTATTTTGTGTGTGTGTTTGTAAAAAACGTCAATGGAAAATGGATCATCGAATTGCTTAAACCATTAATATAATTTATATTAAACAGTCAATATATTTAAACAATGTATTTGTGTTAAGCGTTCCCAGGTAGTTTTTTTAATGAGTTTGTACAAAAATACTAATTTTTCCATCTAATGGAAACAATATTGGATAAATAAGTCGTATTTTAGTCCACGAGTCACGACTGTTTACAAAATACCACACGAAATATGATTATGTATTACCTATCATAATGAATCTTGAACTGCATCAATTTAGTATTCACGTAAATTCCACACAACTTGGCGTATTGTTATTAACTGAGCGAAATATATTTTAATATTTACGTTTTTGTTATTATTTTATACTAATATGCAAAATAAATGGTGTGCGAATCATACATACAAAATATATTTTGTTGGTAGCGGTAAATCGGCTGAGTGCACTTATCGTAAAATACCACGCAGAAAGTTTGATAAACTTTGGTATTTAAGGATAACTTTTAAAAACAATACGCCAAACGAGCATAATATTTAAACAAACAATAATTTACAATGATATTATGTTGCAATAATATAAGGGTAACAATTTTTAGAAGCTCAAAACAAAAAAAATAAATTTAAATTTCCATAAATTGTTTTTGTTTAGTGCTTAGACTAGACTATACAATTAAAATACTATATGTATGAAATAATAAAAGATAATATATCTAACAAAAACTAATTAGATGAAGATAAAAGATATTTTTATGTAGTGGAAAAATAATAAGTATTGAAAATCTGCTGAAAACTTTTATAAAATTATAATTATAATGTACAACAAAATACATCGTTAGAAATTTATCCCTCCATGACAAGCCGATAAATCTTTTTATGTCTAATACAATTCACTAATTAGTAGTTCAGACTAGACGTTTACTTCGTTCCCTTTGAACGTCACGACCAAAAATCATCTGACCCTTAGGAGGATAGTCTTTGATAATGAATGTTTTCATGTCCGCCGGGAATAATGTACCCTTGAGAATGATATTTAATTAATTTTCATTGCTGTCAAGCTGCTTCAGACGGAAACTCATGCACAATTTACCAAAGCTGAAATTAAGCACATATTGATGATAATTAGAGCGTTTTAATAGTGTACTGATCAATTCTAGAAACTATAACTATACAAAACAAAATCGGTTAAATAAATTACAATCAAAAAATAGTAAATAAAAGTCTTCTATAAATAAATAGTAAATTATACTCTATGAGTACTAATGTATATTATATATTACCCTGTTTTATTTTTTTATTTTTACAATTTAATATGCTATTAAATGCGTTTTATTATAGTTTGTTTTTGCATGAAAAATTATTTAAATCGCTCAGATATATATTTTTATATACTTTTATGATTTCTCTTAGAGCTTTTTTTTTTAATTAATTACTAACTTTTAGTATTCCATTAAAATGATTATGATGTTAATATTTCATTATTTTCTGAGTGTTTCGAGAAAATATGCCAGATTAGCAGTTCAAAGTTTTCATTTGGGATTTTAATTCTACATTAATTTTGCGGAATGAATAATGAAAGTTCAACACATTAATGATAGTTAGAGATAAATATTTTTTTTCATTGTATATTTCATTTTTTTTGCCTTAGAACAGTTACATATTTAGTAAAAATATGACTATTCAAATACAGAAATAATATAAATTTAAAATCGTAAAATATCAAAAACGAGATGCATTTTAAAGTATTTTTATTCAAAATATATTTTGTCACTAGATAATGAATCTTAATTATCCTCAATTTGTTTGATTTTTATTATGTCGTAATTGTATTTATTCACGAATAATACAAATTCCATGGAAAAACATATATATAGTAATGGTCAACTTAATATTTGAAAAAGGTGCTTAGATCATAATGATTTAGTATTTTTTATTTATAATAATTAATTAAAAAATTATTAAATATAAGGTATTTAAATATATATATTTTTATATTTTTTTTATATTAATTAATTTGTTAGTTATCTATTACCTACCAATTCACAATAAATAAAAAAATTTATATTTCTTTTTATGCCACTCACGTGTCATATACTTTTATCTCTTATATTTATATTATTTTATATCATCATAGTTATAGGTAAAATAAGTAGATATAAATATTAGCCATTTATATATTTGATATACAAAGTAATGGATCCACATTTCACGAAATACCTTCGTGCCACTTTAATACTCTTCTCCGCTCATTTAAACTTTAAATAATTATGACTTATAATTATTTTCTATTATCGTTTGAATATTTTATTGAAAAATATGAAATTTAAAATGTAGGTGGTCATTCAAAAAATAAAAATTTGAAAAATGATAACGAAAAAATGTGTTAAAAAAAATTGTTTTACAATGACATACAATTATATGTATAAAAAATATATTTTCAAAATGTTTAAACCTTATAAAGTAATTTATTAGTGTAGTAAATTAAAGTTAATTAAATGGATAGCCATATAATATAGTATGCAAAATACTTAATAAAATGAGTCATTAGTGATTTAAGATGAATGATTACATCTTACATTTATTTTTACGTTTGACTGGTCAAACTGTTAAATTAAAGTACGAGCTTTTTAGATGGAACCGGAATGGAAGGTCGGCTTATTATAATTATAATATAATATTTTAATGCAAAAAAAAAAAAAAAAAAATAAGACGAGAACGGCCATATTATATTTAAAGCCAGTTTTTTCGATGTGCTCTGTATTAAAGCTGCTTGGCTAATGAGTTGAAAAGGTCGGATTAATTATGAATAGTAAGCGAGTGTAAAAAGATAGTGCGGGTGCTCGCGCTATTTACATAGGTATACGTATTGTTTTTACATGTTACAAAGAGATCGTGTCTTAGTATGGGATATTATTTGGTGCGATTATTAATGCTTGAATTATTAAATGTAAATTAATCACTAATTTATACATTTTTACAAAAACGTTTCCGAATTTTTATTGGTGCGACTACAACAGTCTGAAGTAAGCCTATACTATAGAAATTTTGCTCTACAAACGGATCAAATCTTGGAGAGTTGAAATGTGGCCGTTATTATACATAATATATCAAAATGTATAGCGATAAATTACCAGTATCGTATGATATTGCTCGGTAATTTTATAGTGTGGCAAAAGTTTTACGTTCGAGCACGAGTTTCGTTATGACCAAACGGCCGCAATAGAAAACAATAATAACAATAATAATAGTAATACATATCGAGCCCTCTGTTTTACGTATAATATACAACAACAACAATAATAATAATAATAATAATAATATATATCTATATGGTAATAAAATGGAAACAAACGGCCGACGTAGTAATGCGTTTTGTCTGTTTGGCGGCGGCGGTGGCGATGTAATGATAATAATAATAATATACGCGCTGCAGTGACATTATTGGAAACGTTCACATCCCCGAAGAATAACACCATATGTCCGTGTGATATCATATTGCGCTCTACAAAGCGATGCTCGTCGCGCACGCCCCCGACGGTGGTTTTATTCGCACGACCCATGTCCATCGCGTCCGTTCGCTATCGATTCGCTCGTATTTCGTTCGTACATTATCATCTCCGGTGTTTAACACGATATTCGTGAACGCGTAATAACAATATAATTAATTACGATACAAAAATAATATCATTATTTCATAATAATATTTTCGTCACGCCGCCCATCTTCTCGGTTAATTTAAACAAGATCCGCACCGAACGTTAACGCCCAATACATTTTATTATAATTATTTATTTTATATTTTTTCAAAACCAATTCTAAATGTACAAATTTTTTAAGAAAATAATATAAAGGTACATATTTTTTGAATTTTATCGCAATATTACAGTAAACTTAGATTTTTTTCTACGCTTATTTTTTTCCAAATTGTAGATTAACTATTGACTAGATAGTTTTATCAGTAACTAGTACGAACAAAATATTAAAATACAAATTTATTTTATTTTATATCAATTTATTTTTATCCAACCATCTGGTATCTAACCTAAGTCTTTACTACTACAAATCTTCGAAATATTGAATTTTGAAAACAAATTTTCTGTATTTAGTAAACTTTTGTAGATTTCCATTTATTTACGACCTAATATAATCATATATTTTACTTTGATGAGTTATTTAATAAAAAAAAATATTAAATTAAAAAAATTACAAACTGATCAAAAACAATATTCATGGAATTTATATATTATATATTTTTTTAGAACTTATAATTCTTATTAAAATTAGCGTTTGTTTGATGTACATTTAAATCAAATAATAAAAATACTAAGAGGAAATATCATAACAAACAAAAAAATATGTAATGAACAAAATAATTATAATATTATAACATGTAGTATGTATGGCACTATGGCAGGCGGCAGCACAGTTAAAAATCAATAATAATAAATTAATAAATAATTATATAACTATCTCAGTACAGGAAAAATGCATAACTTATTTATATTTATGTGTTAATATTAAATGCGACAAACTTCGACAAACTGATGAAAACGTATAATATTTTTTACAATATTGGATTTAAGAGTCTTATGTCGATACAACAATACTGAATGGTAATTAATTTGCAACAACTTTTTCATATTCTTATAGTTCTCAAAGTTGGTGTTCGAATTTAAATCGTTGTTCATTGGATTAATAATGGATTTATTAAATATTAAATTAACGATTAATAATGTAATTAGTAACATTTTTTATTATTTTCTTTGCTATAGATTATCGACACTTAAAATTATTATTGTTTGCTTAAAATTTGTTTAATTTTTTGTCCTTGTTATAAATTTGTGTACATGAATTTTGTTTGACACTTTAGTACTTTACTGACTTTTCAAAATTCATACTTCTCATAATAATTTACCTCGAAATTTAAAAACCGTAAAAACAGAACAGATGGAAAAAATCACAATCAGACATTGTAATAAATTTGTCTGCATTATTAAAATCAATTAATACCACACACATATCGAATTTAAATAATAATATTATAGCGAATTTAGTTTAGAGTACATTTTTGGTTATTATTCATTTTTTTAAATGATGTATGTATATGTGTGTGTGTGTGTGTGTGTGCGATAGATAGAGAGAACGAGAGAGAGACGCATACGCCCACGTGTGACTTTTACATAAATATATAAAATGTATCTTTGAGTAATGGATTAGTAATACAGTCGTGTCGTTACGTAGTAATTAGTATTGATGCTTACTTTTACAGTGTAATACTGTGATATGTAACATACGTATTACATAATGTATATGTTTATACGCCGTGAGATGTAGTTTTAAGTCATTGGTGGTGTTTCAGCGTTGCGATATTCACGTAGGGAGGAGTGTACCTGCGGTTGAAAATAAATAATTAAAACGCTTTTCATCGTCCCCTTTCGGTAACTTGTGTGACATCTTGTTTATCAGCGTACGGCCTTACGACACACACGTCGCGAACGCTGGTGTAATATTAAACATAACGCGTACAACACATAGACATTTGGCTTAGGGCGTTGACTCCTCGGAGACCGTCCACATTTCCTATTCTCAACGAAAGATTTTGTATATAATGCAAAGGCTGTATTATGTATACAATAAATATTAAATTTATATATATACAGATCTCGACAATGTTTTTACATGTTTTTAATTGGAAACGTCCGGTATTTATCTTACCTAGTTAATTATACCGAGTGATGCATTATTTTATACAATAATAATATGACAAAGGTAAATAATTGTTGCAAGCTTTTGAAACTTAAAGGTCCGTTAGAGATGTTACAACGTGTTCAATTCCGGTACGTACAGAGTTGCTATACTTCCTACTGCAGCGTGACACGATGATAATATAATCATCATTTATGGCTCAATATTTTACGATATGTGTAATTTGTTGTAGATAACGGATCCGTATACAGATGAATCAATACATCGATACATGTGCTGTGCACATCATTTTTTTAAAGTATCGACCGACTTGGTCGAGGCGTTTCGTCGTTTTATTCTCATTGTCGGTTTCAACGATTTCCTAAACGGGTTTGGGCAAGGAACTACACGCACTTGTGTGCAGACTGTATTGCCTATCTATTATTACGGTTTGTGTAGTACGTGAACAATAATATTATTATTTATTTTTATAACGGCTGAATTTGATTAAAATACAGTGTATTTCAAACATAATATATTAAACTTTTTTAACTTAAACTATAATAGTTTCAAAATTAAATATAAAATATTTATCGTATTATCAGTACAAAGTTGTTTTATATAATATTACACGTTTAGAAGCAGTGAATGATTCAATATGGAGTTGAATACCAAAACATGATGTTTAAGTGTAGATACTATTATTTTAAATTACTCAATCCTTGTGTAGCCACAAAGTTGTTTAATTTAAAACACAAAATATGTTATAATGTATTCAGAAAGGCAAATCATGATGATAATTGAACGAATATACGTCAATATTAAACGGAAAACTGTTTGTTGAACATAACTTACTGGTGTATGGGTATTAGATTATATTCTGATATTTTATTTATAACTTGAAATTTCTATACACGCTGTTTATTTTTCTAAATTCATAAATTTGACGATTTTTTTCAGTAATATATTTTGTACGTTTACATTTTGTCAATGCATTGATGAGCAAATCGATTGCAAGTAAATTATATTGTCAGAATACGGCTCCAGAATTAGATGATTTAATTAAATGAACAAACAATCAATCGTCCATCGCAATGTAAACAGCACTGTAGATTGTTTGATATGTCTCTTAGGGTTTCATGATCATGACAGAAGTAAAATAAACCTTAATTTATACCATGATCACTACCCTCAAAACATTGTTTCCCCCTTAGTAGCAATACATACGGATTCGTCGCAAAATCAATCTAATCAATTGAATTGCGTTGAAATATCAAGTTAACAGGATATACATTTAACTTATTTGCTGTGGTATAAGAAATACGGATGCACATTGGGACGATGTGATCCCTATAATATACTTTATATGTACAATGTACATGTGTGCTTGTGTGTGTATGCGAGCGTATGTAACTGAAAATGAATTATTGAAAGTATAACTTTTAGTTACCGAATACGGTAGTGTTGTAGTAAGTAAACAGATGTGATGTAAAAATAAATATATATAAAAAAAAAAAGCACTAGAAAAAGAGACAAAACCAATAAATGTCTCGGCGAATATAATCAAAATATGTACAAGCCAAGTTAAAAGTTTTGGGTTTGTTCAAAGTTCAAATAAACATGACCACAAAGTTTCATCGGTACATGCATAATATATTATTACGTACGGGAGGTTAGGGTTTAATTTGAAATTGCCAACTAAACCATTATATGTATTTTTTACATTATTATTTTATTTTTATTTTTTTAGCTATTTTACCATAAATATAAATTGATTTTTTTTAGTCTTAAAATCGTTTTTTTTTACAGGAAAAAAACATTGTCCGAAAGAAATTATTTTCCCTTGAATATATTATTATGTTTGTTGGATCGGATATTTAAAAAAAATATTAACATAAGTAGTCAGTTGGTGTATTATATATATTTATATTATATATCTACTAGATAATGTATGCTAACTTATTCACGTCTGAAACAATTTTCAAGTGTATATTAGATTTGGACGCGAGTGCTGCATTTGGGTTCAAACGAACGAAATAATAGTATAAACAAACCAATCTCATTACGAGATATGTCGTAGAAATGTGTAGAATAATAATCATGATTTATTTCATTATTTGACGTCGAACTAGAGTGTATTACGCCATAAATCAATGACCGTAGAAAAATATAATATAATATTTATTTAAAAAAATTATTTCATTTGTTTGATGGACCATTGGACGTGGATGGGATTTTATAAATAATATAGCACCAGTATAGTTTTATTAGGTATAGTGTTGTGGTCGAGCAACCGAAAAGAGACTTTTACGGACTTCGGGCGTCCATATAATATTATAACGACGATCTTAGCGTTTGATAAAACAGAATCAAAGAAAACTAATTTACCATTTGACCTGGTGAAGAAGAAATTTTATTGTTTCGAATCGAAATGGTTTTATATGTTTTATTAGCTATAAAACGCACTAGTTATAACATAATATAAATACGGTGGTTGGCATATTGTGTATCACGACCAGGATAACGCGCCATAAAAACGAAAAATGAGGTTAATCTCAGTTTTCAATATTATGTTGTACTACATAATATCTATATAGTCACAAAATATAATATTATGTTGCGGTTAAACCAATAAAATGAAATATATAAATTGTTTTTCTATAAAATATTATAATTTAATTAATATTTAATTTATTTATATATTATTATACTTATAACTTTATACTATACACTTATTATGCAATTGCAATTTTTTTGCTGGTTACTGCAATTTTTTTTAACAAATATACATTTTTTCAACTGAGTACTTACTATTTTTTTTTATCTCCAATTTCGCGTGAGATCTCGTTTACTTTTATTCTTACTAACATTTTTAGATGGAATTTTTGTTAGGTAAGTACCTATTACCTCTATAACTACCAATAATTATATAATTACATTAGCATAATAATTTTTTTGATACATTTTTTGTAATCGTAATTTTTAAAATCATTTATATGATTCATTGGTTTTGTGTACAGCGAAACAAATATCAAGTAGCTCATATTTTATTATTTTTTTTATTCAGCCAGTAGGTACATACATTGTGGACATTAACGGGTAAAAATTTTAATAATTGCAATTTGAAAATAACAGTCTAAAATAGGCTTAGTCAGTTAGTAGTTCTCCAATAAAACACTGTGTAATAGTACGATTTGTGACAAGAACATTGCATTTCAATGATTGTATTAGGATATACGTCTGTACGATGATATTATGAATAACATTAATAGTAAGGTTCAGAGTTTAATACTACAATTACGTTTTAAAGGGATGAATATATACTATATAGGGTTTAATTGAATTTGTTATTGCGGTATAGACCGTTGCAGCATAGGATTTGAGACATTTTACGCGATAATTCGTAATACTTACGCAATTAAAATTAGCTTAAACTTTTAACGTCGAAGTTTATGTTTAATATATACTAAATCCCTTATTGTTAACTAGAAACGGTGGAATTGTAATATTATTTTCTTAGATAAAGTTCTTCAAAAATAAGAAAAAGATATATTGAGCCGTTTGTTTGTAACATTGGCCCATATTATATTTCATTTAATATCGTTATGTTATTTCTATTTTCCAAGTACAATTATTGTCAATAATCGTATCATTCGGAATATATAATATTATTATAATATTAAAACAGTGATTTTTATCGGGCATCATAATATATACTCATGGTATATGAATATAATATTATTAAACATATGCAAATAATATAATAACCGTTGATTAAAAGACAAAAACTATTTAATTAATTTTTATCTTTTCACTTATTTTACTAATTTTACTGAATTATTAGTGTTTTAAAAATTACCAAGATTTTATGTACCAAATATGGCGTTATAATACAGCGACATCTCAGTAGAGACACATGAATTGCCTGAAATTATTGTATACGGCGCTTGTGTTATTGATACAATTCTGTTTTGAATGATTGTTTAATAAAAGGTGCAGTGACGAAACTTTACAATAGATTTCAACAATCTTTTATTTTATACAAATAATTCAAATGTATTCGTTGAAAATAATACAAGAGTTAATCAATAAAGACATGGAAACAATATCACATCTGATATTATAAGTTATAATGACATTATGATGTACACAACGAGCGTTGTAATTCATACTGATAATTTTAATTTTTTTTTTTCTTTTGTTTCATCGATGGTTAATGTCACTTGCACTCAATTAATTCAGTACAATAAAGTTGTTTTCGCGACAGTGTATTTCGTTCGAATGAAGTTTACTACTGAAGTTGTAAGAAAGATTTCGTGAATGTCGAACAACGTTGATAATACAATCCGCTAGATGTCGGGGTACTATTCGTAGGTTAGGTAAAAACTAAATGATAATTTATTTTAATAATATTATATTGTTTCTATTAATAATAATTAGACGAGTTACGGAGTGGAATGTTCTCAATTTCTAACGATGATAATGAAACATGAACAAAACCCAAAACAAACACACACATTTTTGCACCTAACATTTTCTTATTGTCGTAAAAGTTGCCTAGACGGAAAACCTTTTTTATAACGATGATATTACTATAATTATAATAACTTTATATTATTGTGCAGAGGTGGCCATTTCACGATCCTGAAAATATATTATGATAAAGTTTTGAACTAGAAACAGTAAATACTAAAAATAGGTACCGCCATTAGACACTTGTATATTACATTGGAAGGTAATGATAAAATTAAATTTGAGAACAATTATAAATCGCTAAATTAAAAAAAAAAGGAATAAATATAGCAACACTGATAGCGACTCTGTTGAAATTGCGCCCATGGAAATGTCTACAGAACTGTTAATCGGTCATTATAAGCTTTTTATCGTTTACGGTTTTAATAATATAGCATAATTTGTAAGACTTGCGACTGAAAAAATCGTCGAAAATATGTCCTACCCCAGTACCACCTAGGTCCGAAACTATAGATTTGCGATATTTGACACTATTTTTTATATATAACCTTATTTCTGCTAAAAAGAAGCATTTTTAGAAAAATTAAATGATAAAAAAAATCATTATTAGAAGAATAGTAAGTATTAATAATAATAACAACAGTAATAAATAATATGCTCCCCATCAGAACCTATAAGACAACAACGTGATTAATATTCAATTTGCTTGAAAATGGCGGCGATAACAAATTTCCCTCGGCGGTTGCAAAAACATCAGTGGTTTTTTCATGCCTCTGCACGTGCACTATTTTTTACAATTATATAGAAACACAATGAGAAAATTATAGCAATATTTTGTTGCTACCATTCAGTAACTTTCCGACAGTTTTCTCACGGAAAATCCACATCACCAATTACATTATTATGTATAATACCTACAACGCAGTATACCGTACATTCCGACAATGCAATAGGGCCGACCCGTCGTTTGTAGTTATTCTATATATATTTTATATTACATACTCGAAGGTATTTATTATTATTTACGTAGGCGGATTACGTCTTTGACTGCGGACGGTATTATAATAATATTATTTTCATTTGCTTGTAGTAGAACGTCTCGAGATAATTAAGAAATAAATCTGTATCGCAACAAACCAGTTTATTGTGGGGGATACTTTACTATATATACAGGTGTAACAGATAGACTTGACCAAAAAAAAAAAAAATAAAAAAATTATACTACTTTAACGTATGACAAAAATTGTTAATATTATATGATGAGTAAATAATTTAAGAAATATACCCATGTCAGCGCAGATTCTCAAAAACCATATTTTTTTTTAAATAAGTTATTACGTTCCAAATTAATTTAATCAAAAAATATTGATATTTTAAAAAAATTCTAAAAAATAAACTATTTGACTTAGATAAATATTTTTAGCATAAAAATTGTTCTTATAATCAGATTCACAAAATGATTATTTTAAATTTATCCAAAAAAATGTAAATCAAATTTTATTTTATTTTATTTTATTTTTAGTACTAAAAAATAAACAAAAAAAAATTAATCCTCCAAGTAGTGCTAGGGTCTCTTAATTATAAATAAAAACAAAAATTTGAAAATATTAATTAGAACAAATATTATTCTAAAGTCAGTTCTACCTATTATACTCTGTATATAACATAATCTGTCGACGTTGGTGTTTCCATCACATATAATCGTAATATTTTTAGTTTTTTACCTAATCAACGACTATAAACGACAATCCAATGAGTTAAGTTATTTATTAATAGTGATGGGCGCTATCGAACAGCTTACACTATCGAATAGTATTGTGTTTATCGACAGGCCGGAATTCGTACGGTGACCCGGTTAAAGCTGCAGCAGCTTACGTAATAGGTACGTTTAATAATATTATTATATTGTACACGCATTTTAGCCGATGCTCCGTACGGATAATGACGTTGCAAAACCGTGTGAGATAACTATCCACACTGCATATTTCATTAAAATTATACCATACAATTATATTATACGTACTTGCACTTATCGTTCTGTAACGTGCACATGAAATCTTTGCAAGCGAAACGCTCACGGTACGTGTTAGATTATTATTAGGATCGCGAGCGCAACTAACTGCAGCGAGAACAAAAAACTGAACATATTAAAATAATATGTTCGACGCTCCGTAATTGTTTAGGCATAGTTTTCTATATTATAATAATATGATGGCTTTTTCTTAGTAGTAAGTATAATATTGTATGTTTCGTTGTTTTCAAATTACCTACCAAATGAATGGTTTGCGACGATACCAATTATTTCATTTTAATAACGACGTTGGCTTATCATTTGTGTGTGATTTAACCCGCAAATTAACAGATAATTTATACGAATTTTAGTTTCGAAAACTGTGATGGTGAACGTTTACCTACAAGAATTAAATTAATCTCAGCAGATTTTTTATTATCGAGTGGGAAACATCTAACGGTTCTTAATACTTCTTATTCACTATGCATGTTTACTTTTTATTTTTATTCGTATTTATATAAATATGGATTCTTTTATGTTGTTATTATGTATGTTAAACATGCATATCTTTTTTTAATTCGTGAGAACTTATCCATGATAATGTGTATATGTAAGTGTAAACGTTATGAAATAAAATATATATTTTTTTTTTGAAAATTAATAATAATATAATATACATTTGCTAAAAACTGTATAAGAAATTTTAATTACAATTTAGTTCAAAACTTTATTTGAATGTTTAAATCCATTGATATGTACAATTTTCACTAAAACATAATTTCTGATATAGATTTTATAGACAATATAAAATATAATTTCTCTTCATTAAATTCATTGATTTTTTTACAATATTAAAAACATTTGATGATAGGTATATGCTTAATATGAATCTTAATAAACTACTAAGGTACTTACGGTTTTGGGAATTTTTATTTTTTATTATACAAATACGACGGAGTAAAACATCAATAAAATAATATATCAATATTTTAGTTAAAGAACGACTAGTTTGTTTTCGAAAAATACTTTATACTACTTCGTAACTTGTGACTCTTAATTGACCAATAAAATACATACATAACATAATATTATGCACACTCAATGACTCAATTGGTTTAAGATTATTTCAATATTTCTTTATTGTACTATTTTGATAACCAAATGGAATAAAAATACTTGTACAGTGCAAATCGTTATTAGTATCATTATCGTCTGAACGGTATTCATACAATACCATTATATCATATTTCATCATACAGTATCATTCGCCGCTGAGACTGCAGGAATGTTTAATCGTTGAGATTACGCGTAAATAGGTACCAGCTACTACATATTATGCATATTTCGTGTATCTTTTTATTCAAAATGAAAACCCAATGATGGAACAATATAATGTACGAACAGTTTCATTTTAAATATCGTATTATTTAATGATACGGAGCAAACGATCGAAATTCTTGAATACTCTATAATGACCATTTAATAATAGAAAAGATAATATATTGCACCACTACAATTATATGGAATTACAAACTTCAAACAATTTATGCACGTATAATGTTTTGCCGGATAGTACCCGAGGCGCATATAAATTGATTTTGTTATTTTACTCACTCTTCTGTTTTCAACAATATGAAGTCTATACAAAATAATAAATATTAAGTTTCCGCGAGTAGCTCAACTATAAAACTCGTATTTTTGTCCTGGTTATTTTCAAATGTTACAATCGAACGCTTAGGAGTAATTAATTCATTTTTCTAACAACTTCCGTCATACGAATATTAAAAAATCAATTTTTTTGTCTTTTATTGAAAATGAATAGATTCACCCACTAAAAATTCGATTGATTACAGTTACGTTAATTGAATTTATATTGTTACCCTCTTAACTTTCAATCACAGAGGACAATAAAAAAAGATAGGTATTTATAGTTAATTGAATTTAGTTTTGTATTTTGATTAGATTTCAATAATATCTTATTTCATAAAATGTTGAATTTTTTAAGAATCGTTTTCACAGTATATATTTATTTTAATTGAAAATGATTATACTAAAAAGCTTAAATATAAAATTTGTTGGTTAAAATGGTTTCTTCAGGGAAAACATCGATTGCTTTAATTAATTATAACAAAGCATGAAGTACTCTTAAAGTTTAATTTAAATTGTTTGTAATATTAAAATGTTCATGATATGAGTTAATTTTTTTTTATTGTCAACATGGTTTATCAGGTTTAAGGGGAAAATGCAACACTAAACAAATTATAAACATTTAAGGATTACGATCAATGCAATAAATGACTAACTAGTGGTTATTATTTGTAGAAAGATGGAATAATAATAATTAATATTATATTATGTTGTAATAATAATAATAATAAATCTAATAATAAGACCGTAACGCGTTCCAGTAATTAATATTGTACAATAACCATTAAATATGTTGCATTATTATAATATATAACATGCTGCATCAGTCTAGTTCACCGACGCGATAATTTTCGCCATATTGTACCGTTGCGGGAAAAGAGTAGATAATAACAAGAAGTGAAAAAACGAGGCATCGCCGCTACAGATTATATGTATTATAGATTATCTATGTATTTTTTTTTTCTGTTTGAATCGACGACGTTGTGAGGACCGCTTACGCTTTACTTCCACGACGCCAAATAAATAAATTATCTATATATTATTATTATAATAAAATATTATCTTGTCGGTAAATTACACGATGAGTGGCGGGTAAAATATTATGCGAAAATTGTCCGCTTATTATTTAGTGAATATCACAATACTCAAAATAGTCTAATATCGAATCAATCGGCCGGCACCAAGGTTCAGATAAAAAAAAAAAAATAATAATAACAAAATCATGAAAGCAAATCTATGATTTTTGTGGCGTGTGAGTGTAAAGGCACGGCTTTCTAACGGTCACGACTGATTGCCCCGTCAAGACGCGATAATATTTTCCACGTAGCGTTTTGACACCACTCTTATTCTTATTTCCCGCGAGGAAATATCCAACCATAATAAAATACTATAAATCACACCTCAGAACATACGATTTACCTCAAAACCATTCCTAGTGTTTTAGTCAAGCATAATATAGATAATAAAATATAATATCGTGTTTTATAGTAACAATGGTTAATGTTTTATTCGTAAAAAATAAAAAAAATTACATGACATGCAAAACAAATAATCTGTAGCATCGACTACACGACGGTTTGATAACACATTTTTTTGTATAATTGGCAAATTTTATAAAGTTCAATAAAACTTGTACGACGAATGATCGTATGACGGTTGAAGTGATTCGTGGTGATGGTAGTCGGCGGTATCGGAGTACTCGCCGTGGTGGTGGGGTGCGTCGATCTTCTTGACAACGGCGTTGAAACCGTGTTCGTGGTCAGCAGTGTACTCGACCACGCGGGTGGAACCGTCGGGTTCTACGAGACTGTACGATCCTTTGACGTTGCCGTGACCGTCACTAACTTCGTGTTGACTCTTGATGTCGTGAGTGTGAAGGTCTTTTACACCGTACTCGAAATGATACGGCTTAGGTGCGTGATCGTAGTGGTCGGCATCGTAACTATTGTACTCGATGGGCGGATAAGCAAAGGCCAAGTGTCCGAACAAAGCGACAAAGATTATAAACTAGAATGTTCAACAATACGTTTTTTATCAAGCCGATAATATGAAATTAATATATATATATATATTGAATACATTATACTGTACAAGAAGCAAAGCCGTAACTAAAAAAAAATTCAGGGGGACCGTTTGGACCCCTTGGACCCCCCCCCCTCAGATACGGCTTTGACAAATAATATACTGTGTGATGATAAATATTTTTCGTATAAAAGAAAATTTGTATCAACTACCTAACTATCGACTGACCAAATCAGAATCTCCATATAGTTAAAATTATCTAATTAATTGATTAATTTGATTATTACAGATAGAATATTTACACAAATTTCGCACAAAATATTTTAGTTTATCACTATGAGATTAAACTAATTTATTGTAATGTTTATTAAGTATTATATTTTGATGAATATAAAAATAAATGGATATTAAATAAAATGAATATAATATTGTGTCGTAAAATATAGTCAAAATTAAAATTCTAATATTCTATTCCTCTAAATTTACTAAATAATATATTAATGTGTAGGTGTATAATCTTACCTTAGTAGCCATGTTGAATGTGGAGTAGATACGTTACACTTTTACAGACGTGATGTTTTAAAATAAATTTGTTTTCACAAAAAAAAAAAAAATAAGTACACTGTTGATTATTGGAACATTGTTTACGGTATTTATACTCTAAAACTGAATATAAGACCCTACTATATAAGATTTTTCACGTAGATAAATTAAGTAAGAAATGAATCGAGTTACATCAACTCATTAAGAAATAATGATTATTATTCACGAAATGCCCAACTTCATATTGTTTATTAGTATACATAATATTATATAATTAATTATATATGTAATAAACGAAAAAAATATTACGAAAAATGAGAGTATACACATAATAATATTATCTATCTATTACAATATAACATATGTTTTTACTTAAAGTGTATTATATAATAAATTAATAATATAGCGCATACCATTATTCAGAGGGTATAGCAATGTTTGCAAATAATAATTAAAATAAGGTAATATATTAGTATATTACAATGGTTTTGTTAAATAATTTTAACTTTTATTTTATTTTTGAAAATTATTAACGATTTAGAAAGAACGTTCATCCTAGTTATAGATATTTCACGCGATCAATTATTTTGTAAATTAAATTATTTTTATTTATTTTTAAAATCTCTTTGGTAGCCGTAAAAGTAATCGAAGCATTCCCTAATCCTTTGTATGGTTACTCGATTAATAGGAAATTATGACATGCGTGAATAAGTATACTCTATCTATCTTACTAATAATATAGGTTTAAACATAGCACCTAGTAACTGTGTTAGTCATTTTAGATTAGATATTAGTACATCTCCACGAGGACTCAGCGAAAAACTGTTCTATTTCAGCACAGCTGGTTGACACCTTTGGATTTTCTAACGAAAAAACTGAAGATTTTCATAAAAATGTGTATAATGTATTACATTATTTAATACTTGAATATAGCAGTACAAGATATTTGATAACATGCTTTCCATTCCAATTTCGGAAGAATATTTTATTGGTGTCTAAATCTGTATGGTTGCCTGCAAGTTTTCACATTACCTTAGTTCATTTTAAAACGAATATTAATAATTGTAAATTAGATGTAATTTAAAAGCATGAGATATAACATTTGATAGTATCCCTATGTAGACTTATCGGTTATCACACATAAGCATAATGTAAACGTGTGAAAAGCTAGTAAATTGCGTAAGTCAAACGGCGATATAAACGAAATTCGAGTATAGTGAGTAAGATATAAACTTCAATTTAATATTTTCACAATTATTTATACAGGAATCACGCATTCTCGCCTTATGGTATTGAATTTCAGCACATTCAACATCCAGGGATGAAAGTGCTGGTGTCGAGGGGTTTGTACTCGACTCTCTATACATACTACTATACTAGGGTTGAAAATAATGATTCATAAAACCCATGTTCCGTATTATATTATATAAAATTAAATTAAGATATAATAATATAACGGAAACCGTTGATTAATTTCATTTAATATTAACTTTCAATATCACAGTAAGACCACGGCTCTGTTCGCAAATTAAATATCAATAAACCATTATGAGATATACCAATAATATTCTCATAATTTATAAACAAAAAATTATAATCAATATAAATTCAACATTGACAAAAATATCTATAGTTAAAACTTATAACTATTACACCTTATATTATAAATAATAATATTTTTCTAACACGTTTCTAGTGTGATATATAATAGATAATAAGAATTAGGTAGGAGCAAATAGTTTTTTGATAAAAAAAAAATATAGATCTCCGACAAATCAAATTTGTACGCTTATATTTAATCAGTATTTCAAATTATATACATTTAACATTTTCTTAGGCAAAATATAAAATTGCAAAATAAAATAAAAATAATAACCCTAATAGGTATTAACATGTTTATTAATATAATAATATAGTAAATTTTTAAGTATTAAGTGTAACCATATTAAGTGTTGGTTGTGTATTATTGTATGTGATAATACTAATGAGTCAAAATAAAATTTAGTGGCCCTGTGGGAACCACGATCTACCTGTCTTTAAAAAAAATGGCTTATAATATATAAGACAACCGCCATGCTTATATTTTTTGTACAAATATAATTCATACTTATAAGCTATGTATAAATACCACGAATTATAATATCCATATTTTCATCCACTATGCATAATGACTTATATTAGGGTACCATATAATTAATTTAACGTTTATAAGTTTAACTGTTGAATTAAACCTGTTGCATTAACCAATGTGACGTTATAATTAATTACAATAATAATAATATGACTACCATGTCACATTAATAACATTTGTCTTCTTGCCTAATAGTGGATTACTTAAAATCTAGTCAAGTATTGATCATTATTAAATATATTGTATAATATTGTATAATTTATTGATAAACATATCACGAATATTGTTAAAGTATATTAGAACAGCAAAATATTTTCAAGAAAACTCACAAAATATTTACTCAAACAAAAAAAATATTAAGAAAAACTTTAAACAATTAAATATAATCGCCTATGGAAAAAAATTAAATATATATAACGGTTGTTAAAATTAAATTAAAACAATAAACAGTACCTAAAATAATATAACTAAATAATTACCTAATGCACAAGGGCGCACCCAAGGGGGGGCTAACGGGCTTTAGCCTCCCTCAAAATTGCTAGCCACAAACGTTTTGATAATATTATTAGGTTTATTACAGGTATAACATCACCACGGTGGTGCGACTTAAAACCGGAATCAAAAAAAAAATTAGTAAGTAAAAGATCGTAAACAAGCTTTAAGATTTCTGTACATATTTCAAAAAAAAAACTATTAATATTTAAAAATGATTGGAATTTAGCCCCCCCCCAAAAAAATAAATAAATAAATAAATAAATAAAAATCCTGGATGCGTTTCTGCAGTAACGCATATTAAAAAATATGGTTTGTTGCATTTTTCTTTTTGAAACAATATCAATAAAATATAAATAATGCTATGCAGCATAGTTTTTCAACTATATTTATCAGGCAATACATAGTAATATGAGCTATTAATTATTAATGTTTATTATAAAGTTAAATTTCAACCGATTAATTATTACTCTAACATAATACGGAACTCGATTGCTGTTATTCATCTAAATCAATACAAAATAGTAAATAAATACAAATAATTAACGCAGTACTTAGAAGTTAGAAATTAAAAATATTTAAACGTTTAAGCCAATTTTTACTGTAAATATTTATTCAGGTTTTATTTTCATACGAACTGTCAACAAACTGCAATTTATTTTTTAATTTCAATATTTAATCTATATAGATAGTACTTAAAATAGGTTATAATTAGGGATAGGATTTTAATGACTTTTACATTTTATTTCTTTGTTGATATTATAAAATTTTATCTTAACTAAAAATAAGTTCATTTTTTTTTTGATTCAGAATATACTTATTTATTTTTGTTTTTTAACGCCATTTGTTTATATTATAGGACATTTATACAATGTAGTGCACTTTTAAAATTTTATATTTTAAAGAAAATGTATATATTTCAAAAATGTAATTTACATACTTTTTAATTATTTTAATTACTTATTTTTTTTCACTGTAAATTAAACTTAAAATTTAAATGTATTCTATTGTCTATTAATTTTTTAACTCATATTTTGAATTAATCTGACACCTATTATATCACTCTACATCAGCTATAACTATAAATCTATAATGATAATTATTATTTGTAAATAAATAAATTTTTTCTCTTATTTTAGTAGATTTTTTTTTGTATTTTTTAAGTCATGAGCATCCTTTTTCTATCTGTTTCTATCGCGAAGCAAGTCATAAACATCCTATCTCTAGTAATAAGTACTTAACGTTCCTAATTATTTATGTTATTTATACAAGCTATGAGAAACAAGCTACAGGGCGACGATTCAAATTTTGTTCTGAGGAAATTTCACAAGCGTTTATTGAACGTACTTCTTATTCAAAAGTATTTTTTCCAACAGATGGCACTGTATATTCCTTAAATTAATATATGATTCAAAATTGTCTACGTTTGAACAGCTAAAAATCAAAAATCAAATGTTATGTTTTCATTTTTTATAATTAAATTCGACTTACATCACAGTTTTCCGGCTATCTATATTATAGAATTAATTAAATGTATACTTATGTATACATCATGTAAATTATATTATTGAACATTTAAACGATATACAATATTATACAATCCAATATCTATCACTTTGAAATATAAAATAAACATCGATATTGATAGCATAACATAACCTAATCCGCAGGACCAGTTTGTTAATTGAAATTTGCATATTATATCGACTGGATGACGGTATGTAGCACACCTACAACTATGATACATAATAATATTATATCGTATTATATTGGGCAATGGCGTATAAACGTGTGAAATTGCTTTTTGTTATTATTAAGTACTAAGTCAATTATTGATTTAATATTAGATCAAACTCAGAATTAAAATATTCATTTAAAAAAAGTTAAATTCAATACCTTTAAAACCTTCACATAACGTAATGATTTTAGTATTTTTGACCGGCGTATCGATCATTTGATATTTTGACATTATTATGGTTTCAGTGAATTTTTATTTTTATCATAACTAAAATGTTCATGTTTCTGTTTTTGTTTATCGTTTGTATATTGATGAAAATAATTATTGTCTTTGGTTTACAAGTTGCATTAGTTATAATATTATATGAGATACAATTGACGACTGATGTATTAAAATGTTGAATTGGAATACTAATGAGTAATTACATGCTTCATTGAATGAATATAATATGATTTAGGACTTAGTATTCAATTAAACGAAGCTTTTAAAAATCTACAATCGATCAAAAAAGTAAGACAATTAATAAAGTATTTAGCAGAGCAGTAATTTTAAATTACCTATCTACATATGCATATGAAAACATGTTATATTTATTATAATAAATTATATTAAAAGGCTTTGTAACCGACATGGAAAATCATTTTTTTTTTACCTATGTTTAAATCATATACCTCATGATATTTATTTTATATGCTCAAAAAGAATAACATAGCTGCTCTCATTAGTGCAGTATTTCGATACAAGTGAAAGCACACCGTTTGATCTCTTTTTTAAATTAATATCGACTATTAATCCCGTTTTTAATTCACTTGAATATATAATATAATATTTATTATTATTTTAAGAGGTCAAATTGTTAGTATTATACTTAGTAGGGAAACACCGTTGTCCGATTTGAATCGGCTTCCGAGGAATTTGCGCCCAGAAGACACAAGACCGGTAATTAAAAATCACAATAACGATAAAAATAATAATAATAACTGGATCTTTGACGCTATTGTACAGTAAAAATACAAAGGTATTGTTTTTATTATTAGTTTCCTTTTTAATTCGTAAAAACTTTTATCATTAAGAATTGAATGAATTTGTTTTTTTTTTTGTTATGCATTTCATGATTAAGTATCGCTGTTTTCGAAATTCGACTATTTAAAAAAGTATAGAATAATGCTAACAAAGTAATTTATTTTAATTTTATAAAATACACAATACTTTTATGTTTTGGAGAAGATATTATACAAAATATTCTTAACAAAAAATGTTTTATCTAGATTTGACTGTGACTGATCACAAATTTAAAATAAAAAGTATTATTTCCTTCAACCTATCAGGTATTAAAAAAAAATTAATCAATACATTTTTAGCTTCACTCAGAATTTAATAACTTGCATTATTACTAATTTTGTATTAATGTCTATTTGTGTTGCTCTAGCTTAGCTTAAAATATGTGAACCATAAAATAAATATTGGAAGAAATAATGTTTTACAAATTAATAATAAACAATAATTTTCTAAGAAAATTAGCTTTGCTTTGAAAACACTTAAAATTAATAATTGCCAAAACTGACGTTTGATATACAGGCCCTATACACTCAATAATCAAAAATCCACTTCTCTTGAGCTTATTCGTGGTAAAAATTAGATGAAAACTCTTTGATAATATCATCTTTTATTATTGCTATATGTAAGTTGATACGATAATTAATAATTATATTATCTTTAGTTGATTGGCTTTTGTATTATTATTTAAAACGTCATTCATGATATTGTTTTATTATAATTTCAACCTATTAAAGACCGCAAAAATGTGATTTGAGATTCCTTTCACTTATATTTATTTATTTTTTGTTATTATATTATATTTCTAATGTTTCTATTGAGATAATTTGTGAATTGCATTAAAATCAAATCAAAATCATCATGATTCATTGCATACTAATATGATAGATAAGAGCTGTTACATTTCGATATAAAGCAAATATCAAACATTATTACATTGTAATAAAAACAAGTGTTATGAAAACGACAAAACTCTATGTCTATACTAATTTATTGTAGAAATAAAAATACAAATATTTATCTTATTTCGTGTATCTCACAATATTGCATTATAGATTTCAATGATTTTTGTGGCTTACTTCAGATATCAAATTTTCAATTTTTTTTTTTTTTCTGTGTAATGAATAATGAAATAATAATAACATTATATAAGTATTTTTCATTGAGAATGGTTTTATACGAGTTTGACAGTTTATTTTATAACGATCGTGAATTGGTTATGTGCTCATACCTATATATAGGTAAGCACCTACATGTACGTCAAGTTTGTTAGCTCGTACGAATTTAAAATGTTGGACGATAAAGTGTATCGGAATTCTATAAAGCACTCTCAACACTCATAAATTGCAATACAATCCGAGCTTACTGTCAAGACATAATGTTTTAAATTCAAATACGTCAGATTTCCTGATAAATGTTGGTATATGTATAAATTGAGAATATTATGTTTGAAATATTCATCCTGTACGCGTGCCAACCAATGTTTTTTCAACCATAAAGCATCCAATAAAACATTATTTTACTTTAAAAATTAATATCGGTACAAACGTGTATCGTAAGTTATTTTATATGTATTATATTATAAAAGTTTATATAGTGTTCATAGATTTGAAGGTCATAAAATAAATAAAATATCCACAGTACAATATTTTTTTTTTTAAATAATTTTACTTCGTTTGGAGTTGAACATCGATTGTAATTAATTTGTTTTTTTTTTCGTGAACATTCCGTACAACATTTAATTTATTTATCTGTGTTTATTATTTTATTTAAATTCCGGTTTGTTAATATGTACTTGAAATTTTTTTTTAAAAAAAGGTAAATCCTACGCCTTTAAGATTTTAATTTACTATAAAAACTGATATTATAAAATTCGTATTTTTTTTACTTTTCTTAAATTTACTATATTACATTAACGGTTATAATAAAAAGACTTCTTTGAAATCAATCAAATTTATTTAACCAATATTCATAGATAACGTGTAATTTTCTTTAAATTTAATTTTCAAATTTAAATACAATTTGTTTTTTACATTATATTTGTTTTGATTTCTCCCTAAAAGACAACTATAAGCTCAATACGTAACATCAATTTGTATTAATATATCATTGTTAATTTTATTTTATTTTAATTAAATTTTCTGAGTGTATAACGTCAAATTATTAATCAAAAAAGAAAAGAAATGTATGGTATGCTATTTTACTTTTTTTATATAAATATAATATAATACATACTTATATAAATCCAGTGAATTGTGGTCTTTGACCTTTTAGTCAACGAATTTCCAAAAATTCTTTTACATATTATATCATTTGAGACAAACGCGTTGTCTTGTCATGGTTGTTTTTTTACAGCGTTATGTAAATATTGGTTTTCCTACTCATCTTGTGTCTTTATATAATTTTTTTATTTTATACTGTCGTTGCGATTTGTAGTATATGTCCATTATTAATAATTATTGGAACTGTTCCGTGGCATTTCACACCTTTAAAATCATTCAGAAAATATTCGAAAACATTTTTAAAATTTATTTACATTATATTTATATTTTATTTTATATCTCTATTCAATTTCATTGTAGAAATAACAAAAGTATTTATTATAATATTTATATATAACCATATAGGTATATAAGCAAAACAATTTTTATAGTAGAATGTATAATGAAATTGGAGCTTTTAAACATTTCTATTATTAATTTACTTATATTCAATTGTATTTGAAATATACACAGGTTCTTAATATTTTCTGACTTTCTGTATTCAATTCGAATTATTTCTTTAATGTAGATACCTAACTAGTTAACCTACTAGAGGTGTATAAAGTATACTAAAATAATATTGAAATATTGAATGTAATATTATTTGTATATTGAAGATATGACTAAATATAAGCTTTCTATTTAAAACGAATTATGTATTTTATTTTTATAATTGGTAGTGTTATAAATTACTTATAATAATATTAATATTCCGTTTATTTCGTAACAGTGTACGGTAACGGTATTTTTGAATAGATATTTATTGTTATCATAACATTATTAACATTGTTTAATTATTCCACTATTGATATTAAAATATGTAATATGTATTTACTTATATAGTTTTATAATAAATAAATTTAATTATATTTAAATAAACATAAATGCTTTATTAACGTTAAATTTGTTTATAGCAGTTTTAAAAGTTGTGACTTTGTATCTAAGCTTTAATTTATTTGGGATACATAATAAGGTATAATTATTCAATTGATCATAATATTCAGATTTAAATTTCACTTTTATCCACCAAAATATTGGGTAAAACTCATCTGTAATAAAATAAAGAAGGTACATTTTTATCGACAATTCAGTGTTTTATCAGCACTAAATTTACCCGCATATCCATTTAATAATAATTGTTTAATAAATAATAATTAACAAATTTTTAAATAATTTACTTTGATAAATATATAACTGTAACATTGTTTTAATTATTTTAAATTTTAGTAATTAATATAGATAATATACTTGGAAAAATGTTTGTATATAATGACATTATATGTATAATATATTTGCGTAATCGTAAAAAAATATTGAACGCTAGTGTTGTTTTAATACAATTTTCCAATCAAAATTATTGATTTGTATTGGAAAAAATATTAAAAAGCTGACGGGTATATTGTTATTTTTTTTTTTTTTAATACGTAATTTTAACTATAAATTTAATACGTACTTAAATTTGGCTCAAAAACGCTGTCGAAAAAACGCACTTTTTTATTTTGGCACTGCGGTGGGCTTAACCAACAAAAATAATTTTTTTTCAGTAAAAATTAAATATATCCTGGCTAGCAATAATAATATTTCACGTTGATAAATAAATACATAAACACTATTAAATTTTTTAAATTACTATAGAATAATGATATCATGATTTTGAAATACAACATCAATGTATCATAATATAGGTATAATATATATGCACACGTATATTTTACGTCTAACATATAATGTCTACAAAAGTTGTGTTCATAATATTATAATAATATGAATACAGTTTGCAGACTAGATGTAGATATAGAGCTTAGTGCTTTGATAGAGTGACGCACAAGAGACTTCAATTTTATTTTATTTATTTATGTATTCTTCTCATCCCACTTTTTCCGAGGGTTTTACACCAAAGAGAACATTACAGTACGCATATAATATAGTAATAATATATAAACCATTTACCAATCGAGAACTCAAATGGCAACCCGGCCTAAATATCGGCGTAAAAGAGCGATTATACCCTTTTCCAAGGCGGTGCACGAACGCACAGTGTATATACTATGTGTTATATAAATTTATATTATATAGAATATTACTGCCTAACCTTAATAACAAATGTATTTATTGGTTTAATTTTGTAGTTTGGGTGCACGTATACTCATATACTTATGTCATAATATAGGTATAGGTACCAGTTACCTACATTTTGGCGGAAAAACGCCTCATCAATATTTGATAAGACGCGGTAATTTTATTTTTCTTATAGCCCGCTTGGAATCTAATATTTGTCTGCCATTTGGATGGATGGACGGGATTTCATATAAAAACCTTTCCGTTTTTCGTCGTAAAAACGAGAGAGACAGAACGAGCTTGTGAATTTTTATGGCCCGCGGAATCGTAAAAAAGAATCGTTGCCGCGTTTCCAATCTCTGGATTAGACGCACAGGTATACCCATACCGGCCGTTGCTCGGGAAAAATAAAGATTTCATACACATCAATAAAAAAGATATGACAATCCAACTGAAATTCATAAATCACTCGAGTCTCGTGTACCATACATATGCCAAACGAGCGTCGTTATTCGTCCGGTACGTGAACGGAACACCGTGCGGACCAGCTGACTCGTCAGATTGCGTGGCTACTGAGTACTGGCTGGTATATTATGTATACTATGTACATTGCGTTGCCGATCATGTTTGCTTCGAAGTTTTTTCGTATTTCAAGCTTTCCAGATAATTTTTATAAAAATTGAATAAAATCGTATTTTGATTATTGTCTGTGTGACAATGAAATAAAATCGTAATCACGTATTGCCGTTGTCGATGGTAAATCGATAATTGACGGCAATCGCGCGCTCCATTATTACATTGCGAAAATATTCCGATTAGAACGTCGGCGGGTAAACGCTCGACGCTTTTAAAATATAACACTACCCGTACCTATAAATTATATGAGTTTAATACATAGTACGTATATTAATTTGGCACTTAGGGAACATTTTATATATTTCATATGAAATGGCATGTCCGTCTCGTTGAAGTGTCAGTCGTAAATTCGTAATATGCATTTCCATTAATATTTTGGTCTTCAAAATGCATATAATGTATATAATGTATATATAGATTGCACCGTTTATTACAATACGAAGTTATTGCGGGAATTTAGTTTAACATAGGCGATGAACAAGTGAACAATCGAAAATTAATTCACCGTAGCACAAATAATATATACGCATTGAATTGTATGCTCTTAATAATATGCTCTTTAAAAGTAATTTCTATTAGCATACCTATATAAGGAACCTACACCTACGTTATTAGTTATTATTGTATGAATAGTCATGCAGAACGGAAATGTATTAACAAAGTAAATAGTTAAAAGTCATGTTGATTAGAATTCAAATTCACGTCTATTCTTCACAAATAAACTTTCGACAAGACTTACGTTTAGATTTGCTTTTACAGGTTTTTGAATGTACCATATAGTGCCCATTTAATCTGTAACGTTTTTGATTGTACCAATTATATTAGGTTTTATAGATTTTATTTTAGTAAATATTCAAACTATATAATATCAATTTTAATCATAAAATAAGCTTAATTATATAAATATTGAGTTCAATAATTATCTATGATCAATAAAAAAATAATAATTTTATTAATAAGCGATTATATTATAATATTATTAATTAGAAACCATGCTTAGCTTGTTTATTTATTTATATATTATATTAATAAGTTATTTAATTTATTATACCATTATGCATTATATGTTTGCAATACAATTACACAACACTTTAGAGATTGTTTTCACTGAGTTGATCTGACAAGTGAGTATAGCAAACTACACGATTTTTTTTACCGATTTTATTCTAAGATAGAAATTTGTTTTACAGTTAGTTAATTTTTTATTCGGGCTACGGAGTTCATAAATATTACAATTTTCGGACAAACTTTTTTTAAAAATGTTATTATTTTTTAGTTTGAATAAATGTTGATGTATTCTTGTGTTTGATAAGTAGAATATAAATAAGATTATATACCCCATACGCAATTTACGTATTTATTTATTTTAGTCTTCAAACCATTGATTAATTGACAAAATAAACGAATCGTATATGGATATAAATCGACTTCGCGACTAATCAAAAATAATAACTTTTATTTAACTCGCAAATCTTCGAATCAAATATAATCGGAATCTACGACATGCTAACTATGTGCGCAAGACTTTTGCTCGAATGTACGTATAGGCATTGGACATTATATAAATGTAAATAAATAATAACGATATACGAGTGAACTTATAAAACTATATTATTATCTATTATGTTATATTGACTTGAAAACATCCCGGAGGACTTGTGCCCTATATAGCTCACGATAACTGACTCTAAGGGAAGATCGAGGATATACGATTCTGTATCAGCGCAATAGATTTTCCACGCTCCCATACCTACCGCGCGCAAACGTTGTTGTGCACTTAATAATTACACATTATTATCGTTTACCACGAGCTTGGCGGTGGGTTGCGGTGCGCAAGTGGCGTAGAGTGTGATAATACTACATAATATTATAGTAGTAGCGGCAGGTTCATTAGGCGAAAAAATAAAAGGAATAATAATAATATTCAGAGGCCGCGCGTCTGTCACTACGTCTCCGCGTACGATTTATACTGTTTATATATATATATACACCTGCATTATAGCTGCGTATATATTATAATAATATTAATATTATTATTATTATTGTGTATCGATTTAAACCTCTGTCTGTCTGGAGCTCGCCGAGTGCTATACTATATAGCGTTGCGTCACGCGTGTATATTAAACGGTCGGACGCCAGACGTCGGCAGCTTGTTAAAAGCCGCGCGAAAATGACGCAACGCACCCGTCGCCCCGTAGCCGTTCATTATCGGTTATCGCCCGTATTTATTACACACACACACATATTCGTTGGCGTGGTGTGAACTGCGATTTAAACGGGTTTGATCACGCCGTTCATTTGGGTCGACAGTGATCTCTGGCACCGATACCGCCGGCCTTACCGTGCTGCTTGCTTCTCGAGTGTGGTCGTAAGACGTGTATTGTGCACGTATTACACGCGTGTGAAGGTACCTTCGTCGTGAAAAGTGAAACTGGAGAGCGAAAAAAAAAAAAAAAAAACAAACAAACAAACAAACTCGAGCGCTCATTAGGCACCGCGGCCGCGTTACGAACGGCTGTTGTCGTAATAGATGAAAATAAAAATAATTACAATAATGATTATTTTAATAATAATAATAAAATACGGTAATGATTTTGTGCGAGCACGACCTTTGGCCGACCCGCGCAAGAGTGTGCCTCGCGGACCTTCGCCCGTGAACCAGATCACGGACGGACAAGCTACCGCTGCGATCTGGGCTCGAGAATACACATAATACGCGAGCCTAACCGATCGCGGGTTGGGAAATCATATACCTACGGCATTTTCGTCGATTTTATTTCTAACTCCGTCATATTAATATTCACAAAACCAGCGTTGCTATCATTTAACGCGTAGGTACCCATATAATATCGTATACACTGAACTACCGTATTATTATTATTATTATTATTATTATTATTATTGTTGTTGTACGTTAATAAAGACGTCATGAATGTTAAATATTACCGTTGGACCTACAGTACAAGTGGGTAAACGCGTGTTTGTCGTACTGCCCATGCTGTGCCCCGTGTTGTGACTAAACACAGCATAAGCTGCAGTCGAGTTCATATCCAAAAATAGTCCCTATGCCACTATATTGACTTAATTTTTAGTTAATATAGGTCTATGGGGTTTCATTTACGCGACATCACTGTAATAGTGGTTTGCTGTTTCAGACCACGACGGAAATGAACAACTTACTCGTGTACAATAAATGTTATTTTTAATTAAATGTACACTTTTTCGATTACAATAAATTGGAGAGCTGATAACGAAAGATGTAGTTCATAATCTCTGCTATTTTTATTAAAAATATAGTCGATACTCTATTATTTCAAATATTTTAAATACGAACTTTTTGCTTAAAATAAATAAATAAGATGCAAACTAAATAAATAAAAGTTGGGTTTTAAACTTTTTATTGTGTTTCACCAACAATATTTTTCAAATTCGTTCGTTTGGGTCTGCTTTTGAAATATTAAATATACATAAAATAACACTACTACTCTGATTTATGTGGTTAACTGAGGAAAAACACAATAGTTAACTGATTTCTTATTGTCTCTGTATCTTACTATATGTTTTTTATAGCTGATTTGTTAAATGTTACGACTTTTTTTTTTTTGTATCTTCGTAAATAGCTTGAGAAACAAATTTCGCTCGATTTATCATCTGGTTTATTTTTAAATGTCATATCTAAATCATTCTGTAAATTACAGGTAACGATAATACAAACAAAATTAACTTATCATTTGTCTATTATTATTCAACTCTTATGTTAACAGCTAAACCAATATATTATCATCATTAAATTAAATGTTTTTCATAAATGCATACCATTAACATTTTGTAATGCCGTTTCAGGAAATCCGAATAATTCAAAATATTATTAAAATGTATGGTTTATTACTTAATGATAATTTAATAGCTACTATAAATTTTCTATAATTTAATCATATTATTAAGTAGTACAAAAAATCTTAACAATTTGGAAATGAAATCTCTAAGTTTTTTTAATAGTTTCAAAAATCAGATTTTAAATAACTACATTATTGAAAAAGAAAAAGAGAGTAAATATGCTTGGTGAATAACCTTGTATACTATTATTACCACAGGGCTACAATCAATGGTACACTACTATATATATTTAAATAAATCTATATCATATCATAATGAGATAATACATATTAAGTAGGTACCAACTACCTTTACTATATAAGTTTACAATTTACTATTACAAATTATGTCATTATGTATTTATTTAGATTGTATGTATACATAGAATAACCATTTATATTGATTACGGTGATTTAAAATTAATACTTATAGCTATATAAGATTTAAAACTTTATTTAAAAAATAATTCGCTTCTATAACGACTATAGGAATTTAATTAAAAATGTATTCGTATAACAGTATGCGTGCATGTAAATAATTGTGTGCTTTCAAAATATTAAATTGTTTGTGTGTATAATTATTATTAGGTATAATATAATATTTAGGTTCATTTCGAATTACATATGATATCAACTATCAAGTATAATGTAATATTACATTATATTATTTTAATATAAATGGAAAACTGTTTTAAAAGTAATAATCCATTAAATACGTTTATTATCACATCAAATATAGCATATCTCTACCCTTGATGTTGTTTTTTTTTTAATATGATTAATAATAATGTCCACTAGTTTTTTTCTTCATATATATTATAAATAAACAGTTCACAAGATTTTTTTTATTGGATTTTCTTTAAAGCCGTGTACGTATTACACGGTTAATATTTTATGTCATACTTATATAATGTAATATACTAATAACCACCACACTCTTATAATTCCACATATTTATAACTATACAATTTTCCGACCAATTTTTATATATATATTTTTTTTACAATCGAAATGTACGTTATTTACGCTTTTACTTACCAGCGGTACCATTGTGTAAACTATTGTTCTAACTAACTTTGCTAATAAATATTTGTCTAATGTTCAAATTGATGATTAATGTGCTTCTTCCTTATCGCTGCTCGGTGGTCTGAGACATTATCTCGGGAAGCACAACTCAAAGGAAATCCCTAGACGATCTTCAAACCCTATACTGTTAATATAATAATATATTATTTTGCTAAAGTACGGTGCAAATGGTGCAATTGTACCTAATAAAAACCATGAAATGATTTAATACAATCTGTGACAAAATATCACTTTGATAAATAATTTTACAAAATCAATGTAATCGCAAAAGATTACTTGTAACAATATTTGTACAATTATTATATATTAATATCCAAATAACTTTGATTTGTTTTTTATTAATACCAATAAAATAAAAAGAAAGTTGAGCAGTTTTTTTCTAGCCAAACATAATGTATTATTATTGTATATAATTTATATAAATAAATTATGTTACAATCACAGAACAACATATAGCCAAAATTGTTTTATACAAGATCTTACCAACTCATAAATAAAAAATATTTTCAGAATTATGAAATAATATAGAAACGAATAGTTTTTTAGTTATTAAAATGTTCATACTAAGGATAATATTTATTGAAAATAAACTAATTAATTTTATTTTAAAAACACAATAAAATTAATATTTTTTATTTCGCAGTTGATATTTTAGGTGGCTAGCCTTTTTAAATATACGTTATAAAGTATTTTATTAATTCTAAACATGTCAATACAATCATAAATGTGTAAATAATTAAAATAAGAATATTTTTAAATTTTAAATATTAAAATTAATCAATTAATTATAAATCTGGTTATCTATGATATCTAAAATTATTTTGGCATATTTAATGCTATGTTTGGGGTTACTTGTTCTCTGAAATAAAAATATGCCATCATTAGGTAATTCATTTTAACACGTTTAAAAAAAGTAACAAGTTATTTATGTCTTGGAACAGAAATACGAAATATTCTACTCGTTGTTAGAGAAGACTTTCTCCGAGATTTTATTCCTCAAGTTTAATAGATAGGTATGCAATTAAATAAGTGTTTTCATTATATTATATGCAAACATAAAAATATTATATACATCGAATCACATCGAGTTTAAAATAAGTAGAATTTTACGAATGTACCTATTGTACCTATATATTTTAATATATTTGTCATTTTATGTCATTTTTTCCTATTCACTTTGTACATTTTCTGTTTCATTTAAATCTCAATAATTACGTACCAGTAATGAGTATGATATACGTGGCTGTAGAATAGTATCTATATACGTTTCGTCTCCTGATCAAATTGATCTTATATAGGAATTAATTATTTATTATGACGGTGATCGAAAGGTTTTTATAATTGAGTCGATAACAATTTATTCGTGTATAGAACACTCTCCAAACATATAATTTAATATAAAGTAACGTATTATACTCTACTCAGCTTTGTCTTTAACTTTTCGAGAATATCAGCCATGGGTAGGGGATAGCCTGCAGCCCAGTACTATCGTCGCGTTTTTATACACAATATATCGTTGTTTTATTATATTTATTGTGTAAACAGAGTATACCATCGTATACAACGTGCCAAAGCAGTTGAAAGTAAAACTAGAACGCCCTCGAGTCATTGACGTCCGCAATCGTAATTATTTTTGTTTTCTTTATTGACAAGGTGCAATTATTACCGCCTATATAGAACTGCGAGGCGTACAACAGGTAATCCGATAAACTATATCATATATATATTTAGAGAGAAAGAGAGAGAGAGAGAGAGAGAGAGAGAGAGAGTGAGAGAGCTGAAGTGAACGATTCTGGACGTGCGAGGATGACGGCCACGGATTCAACGATATATTAAGTAGATTATTCTATTCGACACTACGTACCTATATATCTACGCAGACACCGTTGCAAACGAAAACGCTATATAAAGCACAATGCTTAATGCTTATTCATATTTTTTCTGATTAAAGCGGCTTTAATGACTTCGCCAACATTACCCATACACGATCGTTTTTTTTCTAAATAAAAGCGAATAATATATTTTTATATTCTCAACGGAGTGATGAATGTATTGATTTTAAATGATGTGGTTTATTTTGTATGTGTCGGTCATCATGATGTTATGGAACAGTAATAGTGCTTTGATTTTGGACTTCAGCCTTTCTTTGAAAAAGAAAATGAATCTTGTTGATACTTTGGGGTGTCAAAAGTAAAAATGTCTAATTGTAGTCAAAAACGTCAGAAAAAAACCCTAAGAAAGTAACGGAAAAACGGGAATATTTATATATTTTTATTTTGTTGTAACAAAAAAAAACGAATCATTGTAAATACTAAGTACTTGAAATTTTCACTAAATGTTTAAATTAACGTTATCTATTTACGATTAAATTTTCAAAACATTTTGACGTTTTTAAAGCTACTTATAGATAATTGAAATTTTCTAATTTTATAAGTTTTTTTTTTGAAATGTCTATAAAAAAAATGTGTTATTCCAAAAAATCTTTAAAATTTAATACAAGATTTAATAAAAAATTGCAAGGAATATTGAAGTTGAAAATTCATAACATTTTTTTGATTTATATACCTAAAGTTAAAAAACCCAATCAAAGGTTCTCCATAACTTTTTCTTCAAATAACTGTAAAAAAAGTTCTAGCGTCTATATAGAAAAAATATTATGAGCGTATAAAATTTAATTTTTTACGAAATTGCGTAAAATAAGGATATATATATATATATTACAATTTAAATATTGATAATAATATAATATACCCTACTACACCGATTTGTCCTAGACTGACAAATCATCTCCGAAATCGGACGCCGAAATCAATTTTTATCGAATTCGGACCATCGTCGTCATTATGAACGGATTGCAGCTTGCACAAGTTATTGATAGTATCGTGTAGTACTAGCCGCATGTAATAATTATTAATAATATAGGTATCCTACGAAATAATAATTACTATACCGAACTTACGATAGGCGCTTGCGATACGAAAACGAGCGTTATCGGTCCGGTCTAAGTACTCAAATCTCGGTGATGTCCCTTAAACCTCCTCTGCCATCGGAAACATTAACGCATCCGAGCACGTGGCGAGCGGTCGGCAGGTCAACAGTTAAAATGGCAACGCACGCGGTGGCGGTGAGGGCGGGAGAAAAGGCCTTCGGGCGTTTGTACCTCCATCGTGATGTATACTATGACGTTTATAGTTTTATACATAATAATAATATACTGCACCGCACTCGTGGTCGGATGGCACGACGGTTTTCTGAATAATATTATTATAACGCGGCTCGGTGGTCTAATGGATCGTAATTATAGCGGGCGAAACTATATAAGTTTCGGGCTTGTTCGGTCCTACCACTATATAATATACACACACACACACACAGACTCGGACCCGGGGGGCACGATGAGGCCTCTATATTCCCTCTGCGCGTAAATTTATCGAAAACAACGTGACACACACACACACACACACACATATACACAATACCTACACATATTATTTAAGGATGTGAACCCGAGCGTGTGCGTACGATATACATATTTTTAATCGTCTGATAAAAAAATAATGTAGGAAAAAATACTCTTTAATTATATACACACATAAACACACACACACATATATATATATATGTATACACAGACGGCGGTTCGTTAATTAATATAATTACTCGCCCGGTAGTCGGCGGTGTAACCGGGAAAAAAATTTAGGATTCAAGTAAGTGTATGCGCATGTACTATAGTATATCATATAGATACGCATACGCTGTACGACTGCGTTATACCCGTCGATCGTTGTAAATGGTAAACATATTGATGCACTGACGTGCGCATTATAAGCGGTCTACGTTTGTATATTTTTATGTCGCACAATACGATATGAAGGTATGCGCCGTAATACGCGTATGTACAGAGCCGGCCCGTCGCCGTTTTTCCGTTGCAGTAGTAATGCGTTCGAACCACTCCACCCGTACTTATTAACGCATAGTTATAGTTTTAGTTTTTACCCGATCTTTGTTAATTCTCCGCCGTTTGGAATGTAAACAACCTTACGATTCATTATTTGTATTAGTTTTTTATCTTCGAGATTTTCATCTTCTGTCGATAGGAAACTTTTATCCCACGTATACCTTGAATACAATAATACCGAACCGAGTAACGTCGCGACAATCTGCAGTTGATCGATTAAACCGATATAAATGACGGCGACTGCGATTTGTCTGAATAATTTTCGTCGTGAATAAGTTACACTTTGAAACACGCGATTTTACTAGAAATGTATTATACATACATGATCTGTCTAGTGGAAACCTTTATACATATATAACACATATATACTTTGTGTTCACCAATTTAGAGAACACAGAATTTCTCGGCCGAATTATACTGGAATAAACGCGGCAAGCACGTTTTCAGGATACATTTTTTGCGGGGTGGGGGGGGGTTAAATATTTATAATACATGAATTAAAAATACATTATTTTATTATTATTTTAATGATAAAAATTATTCTACTTTAAAAATTTCTGGGAGGTTGGAATCCCAAAATACGTACAAATATACGTAATTAGTATTACTGATGCAAGCCCTGTGTTCTATGTTTTGGTTTCTGCCGTTGGATAGAAAGTTGCTAAGGCTATGACAATTTCTATAAAACTGTAAAGTCTGATATATTATTTTAATTTTGGAAAATCACATTTAGACTACTAAATTATCAAATTAATACTAGTATTAAAAATAAATAAAATTATATTATACTTACAAGACAATAATTTACATAATATAATATATAATATTACATTATAATATTACTTATTTAAAGCAAGCATAAAAGAAAATTCATATTATATTGATCATATTTTGCCAAATATATAAAAAAATAAAAATTTATCAATACATACTTATTGGCTATTATATAGTTTTTCTCTGTAATTAACTAATATGACAATGTTAAATAGGGTTTTAGGACATCTCAGTGAAAAGCATTTCACCGAACGTATGTATCTGCGAATGGATATATTGGCAAACGGATGTATTACCGAATGGATATTTATAACGATTAGGCCGTTAGACCTTAGTCTTTGTAACAATAATTTTTGGACATTATATATATATAGAATAAAACATGAACAGATTGAAAGATAAAAATTATTTCATTTTTGTTGATTACAAATTACAATTAACATTATTACGATAAAGTTCAGCCGAACCGTAATAACCGACACGAATGTGTTTTTTAAGTTGAAATGTTTTACTGATCAAATAATAATCAAATTAGTTTTAATTGTTAACTGTGTTATTTTATTATATTTAAATAACTGTTGATTTAATAAATTTTGAATATCATAACGGCTCGGTCGAAACCAAAATTGGTATTAAAAAAGGTTTGCGTATTATATTGATTTTCATATATATCTGTTTTTATTGATATTAATTTACGGTATGACTACTAAACTGACTGATATTTTTTTTACATTTTTAAATATTATATATTTTTAATTATTAATTTCGTCGATATACGCTTTCGCCAATATATCCGTTCACCGAAATGGGTTTCGCCAAAATGAACAGTTACCTGTCCAATAGGTACACTGAACTTTTATACAATTTAAATATTTATTAGACTATAGGAAAAGAGTGATATTGACATATTTTGTATCGAAAAATACTATTGTTGAAACAAAAGATACTTTAGAGTATAATAACAATAACTATTCAACTCGAGAGTATACTGAGTATAGGTATAATTTAATTGTCCTATTTGTGCAAACAAATAAAATTTTATTCGCCATGCAAAAATAATAAAAGTTGAGAATAGACTTTAAGTTTTAATGGCATTTGTTCTGATCCGATTTCCTTTATCATATGGTCAAAATTGAACATAACATTTACGCGCGTACTGAAGACAAAGCGTCGTCTAAAATTAGTACTTCTATATAAGATTAAACTTACTGTTATTTGACCGTTTTATGAAATTTATTTAGCTTTTTTTAACTGCGAACCATGAGCTATTCTATTAGTTCACTAATAAAATGTAAGTGTCAGTTACTCGAGTTACGTATCGCATAGAACTACAAATAAAAACGAAAGCTTTTTCTCATCGTTTAACAATGCGTAATTTAATAGCGTCTTATTTTAAATGATTGTTTTATGTTTTTAATATGGGCAATATTTTTAAATATTTAATGATATATAAGAAAATGTGTGTAAAATCATTTTTTATTATATTTTAAGGTTATTTTGAAATTAAATATTTATTTACTATGTTATTATGTAAGTATATTCAATAAACTATACATTGGAAAAATAAGATACACCCAAAATAATAGTCTTATTAATGAAATTAATATTGTTAATAGAGGATTTTACGATTGTCAAGAAAATGTTTATGATACCTAAGAAATTGATTTTATAAATGTAAATATATTAAATATTTTAAATTAAAATGTTTCTTTATTTAATATATTTTCATCATTATTGATATTACCTTTATATAAAATATATAGATTACAATAAAAAAACTGCTTATTCTGTAACAAATTAAATTGACAAACATCGTTTATTATGAATAAAAAATAATATACTCAAGAGAAGTATTGAATTTAAAAATAATTAAAAATGTACGTATTATATTATTATACTGTACAAGATTGGTTTAATTTAATAGTAAACTATAAATGCTGAGCTATATGATACTATCATATTATATTTTAACGTACACTTGGATTTAAATTTTCTGTACTATTCGTCCGTCAAAGTAAACAGTTATTAATACCTACTTTCTCGGTGACGACATATTGAAAACGAAAATAAACGACGACGATAATTTCGTCGAATGAGTACTACAACTGCAGGTTAGTGGTTGATATTAAAATTTTAAAAACCACCCGGAAAAGCGCATAAAATTAAAATTAAAATCGTGACTTCCCGGTAATTATTATGATTATCTCGTATGAAAAAAAATAAAATAAAATGTCGCCAGTATTCTCTTTATTGCGATTGCGTTGTTAACAGGAGAGTAAAAAAATGAAAATAAAATAAAAGCCCGGTTATTCGCGTCAAATTAATTTCGCTCGTGAAACCCGTATGAAATACTGTACCAATTTTCCATAAATATTCATTGTCCCTTGCACTTGGCTGTTGCAAATTAAATTGTATTTCAGCCACGCACTGCGTATACACGTACTGTGGTTTATTTCCTAATGCGCATTACTATTACAGTCGCAATACGCCGCACAATGGGATCCAACAGAAAATGTTCGCTTTCGACGGGAATTTATAATGTACGGTGTACACAGTTATTTTCCATTCACCGAAACAGGTATACCTTCATAGAACCTTAACACCGTTTACAGAGCGCCACAGTATCAAATGGATTGACTATAATCTGTTTCGTGATTTAATTTTAATAATCACGATATTAATCCAAATTACCTTGACTCATCCGTGCTAATCTATTTGTTTGCTTTATTGTGTAATTTTCAGTGAGAAAAATAATTCACATTATCATTCCGTTTGTTTGTAAATTCAACTTTGTTGACATAATGTAATTTTTGAAATATTATATAATAGTTATTAAAATTATTTTTTATTTGACAATATAGAGAAGAACTTAGATCTCGGTGTTTGAAAATACTTAAATTCTTTAATACCATTAATAAAAATTAGTGTCTTAGCTGTATCGGTAAAAATTCTTAAATTTTTTAATTGAGAACCAAATTAAAATCAAATGTAAAATTGAATGTAAGTAATTATATTATCAAGAATTATTATAAGCTATATTATAGGTGCATTAAGTTTAATAACTCATTTGAATTTATATTTGAATGCTTTAAAATTTTCAAAAAATAATTATAGGAATGGTTCTCAATTGAAAAAAAAATTATTTTATAATCACTGGACATATCTTAAATGGTTAAATAAATGCGACACCTGCAAAAAATAATATATATAACCTTAAACATTCAAAATATCAAAAGTCGAATAAACGCATAATTATTGCAGAACAAGTGAGAGAGGTAAGTGATGTTTAGTGAATCGCAATGCGTTTCGTGTGATACATTCACCACTTAATGCGATTATATAATAATAAAATAGCATTGGTGTACTACCCCACGTATCATAATGGCGTAATTATATTATGTATAGGTGAAAAGGTAGAATATTATGGTATCGGATAGTCGTCATCGGTGTCGCTTTCGGAAGTTTTCTATCCTGCCGCGTAGATTTCACAAATTTCACGGACCCAACAGCAGACGGCACGCGAAACGTTTTCCGGCACATTCTTGCAGTGGTATCTACAACACATTATAGTGTAAATGAAATTTCAAATAGTCACGCCTACGATGTATAGGTGTAGTATACCAGAAACGTCTTTCGCGCGTATAATAGCATTATACATTATTATATACGCATTGTCTTATATGGTCACGTGCGGCGAGGGGCAACGGGGGAATTTGGACACGACGACGAGTGTATACGTAATATAATAATAATAATAATAATATTATTTCCGATGATATTCCGTGCCACGGCAAGTATAGGTACATAGGTACACCATCCATTCACAGCATATATAATATTATATATACACGCATGCATAAACATATATATATATATACTTATACTGTTATAACGACGAGATCGTCGAGACTGTAGGTCAGTAATGTCCGTGTCCAATTTAGAGACCGTACGGGTACCTATAATTAAAAATGAGATATAAAAAAATGTTGATAATGAAAAACACATATAATGAAATTATAAACCCAAAAGTAATATAAGGATACAGCCGCCACGATAACGGGACACGTTGTAAATATTCGTTTAAGCCGATGACCGACTAATATCAAAATAAATCTATATATATAATATGTATTGTATATGTACAGGTATAATAAACAAAACTTATAAATATTACAGTCACCGTGTTGTCAGACGACGCGTATTATTATTATTATTATTATTCCGACGTATCATCGTCTGATCATCCGTCATCGTTGCAGCGGGCGCGCGCGGCGAAGGTAGTATGGCTGCGAGTGTATTATAGACGGCGATAAGAACTGCGCGGCTAAAAAAATCCCGTCGGACCGGCAAAAAGGATTTTGATCGATCGCCGCAGACGCCGCGAACGGTTTACGTACCTACACGTATATGGTATAATATTATTAAATGCGTCGTGTGCCAAATCTGGCCTGCAGGTCACGGTGGTACTATGGTAAGAAAGAATGAAAGAAAAAAGAAGAAAACCGGAAGAATTACCGCGGCAGGGCTTCATTATATTATTATACTCGCGCACTTATAACCACAAAAAATAAAAAGAAAAAAGGAAATCCTTATATCCTTGCAGTATAAAATTGTGTGTCATTGAAAAAATATACACGCGAGCTTTCGACGCCGATCGCTAGGAGTTCATCCATTAGCGTCCCCGAAGAAAATCCGTTTTAACGGACAAATAAAAAAACGAACTATAGGTTAAGCATTGCATTATTGTAACTATCGGATTCTACCGGTCTCTCGTCTCCACGCGGACTATTAAATCGTTATTGTTATCTCACATAATATTCTATAGTGTGAATTATTATTATATACTTATGGGTTGGAAAAATCGTTACTAAATAACATCATGTTTTATTTGTCGGTCAGATAAACTTTATTTTATTTAAACTTTTATTTCATACATTATTATCCAACGAATGGATTAGAAAAGAAGATTTTTCTACGTCAGTATAATAAAATAAAATATATTGTGTTAATACGTCGGACACGCCATTCGTGGCTTTAGACATAAAAACAATTTAAAAATTATACGTTAGTATATAAAATAACATATTATCATGACTCATTGATTCATCAACATACTCGTACAACCAAAACTACTATACTGTAAACCGATTCATTTGAAATTCTTAAAAATGTCAAATGAATCGGTACACAGTATAATAAGTGCACTAAGAAAGAATATACCTGCATTTTAAATTTGGTCTACACAATCAAAATAACAGTGTTAAAAATCTGCACGGTTTACATTTGACGGAATTTACGAAGGAGTCAATTGACGGGCGTTTAATTTACAGCGGGTCACGCCGTGTATAGGATCAGCTTTTTGATAATATAATAATTCTATGTATATTATAATTAGGTACATCTAAGCACCTCGTGTGACGAATTTTTCAATTTGTTTATTCTATTACCCTTTATGATGTTCCACAATTTCATGATATATTGCGGTTCTTGTTTAAAATAATAATGACTAAAATGGTTACATAATAAAATATAAATAATATGATATGTATATAAGAACTATTGTATAGTACAGGGGTGGCGAACCTTTTTGGTGTCAAGTGCCAAATTTTCCCAATCAACGTTTTGAAGATTTTTCACGTGCCCGAAAGAAATTCAATTTTCTAAGGATAAAAATAAAGTTACTGATTTATTATATATTATTTTATTAAGTTATCACACCTTTTTTTTTTTTAATTATAATTTTTAAAATGTATATAATTTGTTTCTTTGAATTTCTTATAACAATTATAATGAACATTTTATAAATAGCATCATTTTTAATAATTTCAATTTTTTCATGTGTGCCATTGAAATTTGATCAACGTGCCACCTTTGGCATGCGTGCCGTAGGTTCACCACCCTTGGTATAGTATATATAACATATTCGATAAATACTGGATTCTGGATTATTCACCTCGAGCATGCCCACTCAGCTACAGTCCATGTAACCTCTAATAATGGATTAATTCAAAATATTATTTTTCAAATTTTTAGGTATTCTTATGGTTATGGACAATATAATTTTCTACTATTTGTATTTTTTATTGTCTGTGACGTACTAACTACTTTTTTTCAAAAATTATATTTTTGATAATTTTAATATATCTAAATCTAAATGCAATAAGTTATAATTTTTGTGACTTATTCTTAATATTTACGATTACATTTATTATATCTGTATCTAACACCGTCAGAAGATAATAAAATGAGAGGTATGACAATATAAAAATTATAATAATTAATTGACAAAAAAATATTTAAATGAGTATTAGTTTCTTTTATTTACTATTATATTTTAAATTATTAAAAAATATGATATTTAAGTGTACTTAATAAATTGTCTTCTTTATTTATTAATTAAAGTTTAAAAGTTTGAAAATTAGAATTAGAATAGATTAAATTGAATATGCAATAAATAAAAAATGAGATTAAGAATACTTAATACTTACTGAAAGGCACTTTGTAAAGGTGACTTGCGTTCAGTCGCTGACGTCCGTAGAGGTTTTGGTTGTCCACGGTTACTATTAAACATCTAAGTCTCTGAACAACAATAGTTAAGTAATTTCTGTAAACTTAAACTCGTCGCAATATTCAAAAGTCCTCAGAACTCCAAAGGTGTTGTTCGGGATGCGGCAAAATAAGGTTCTACCGAGTCTACTTCGTATAATATTTATCACAAATAAGACCCAAGAGAAAATCCACGGGTCGCATACATAAAAATACTTATTCGCTAATACCTATAATATACGTACGATATATATTAATATATAAGGCGTTAATGTTGACCGATTATTATATTTTACAGTGGCCATCGATCATTATTGTTGCACTTGTGTAACACGTGTAAAATATTCTGTTCATATAATAAACTTGGCGTTAGACTATGCTGAAATCAGATATTTTCAGAATGTTTATGATTAAATACTAAAAAATGTAATATTTCAAAAATTAAATTCAGAAAAATGTTCTAAAAAATTACCTTTTAAACGTGTTTGTACATGTTACCGTTGATTGACTAAATACGTTATTTATTTCAATTGTTTTTTTTTCTACAATTCACCTAAAAAATAGAAGCAGGACCGTTAATTAATTTAAGTAATATTTAATTTAATGTTTGATGATTATTATTGTATATTACCATTTGTATTTCTTATATATTTTTCTTGTTTTCCATTTTAAATATCAAACTATTAAAATCAATTAATTCAGTGGACGATGACAGAATATTCTTAAGTACGTACCTCATTTGGTAAGTCTAAGTCGTATTCCATTGTAAGCTGCTCATAATTTGCGGTAAAATTAAATTTTTTAATAAAATATCTGTTTTTTATAAATTACATAAATTGTAACGAATCGTATTAAACTTAACTTAAGTACATACAACATAATCTTTTATTGTTGCTTACTAGATTACACGTCTGTTGGCGAGGCCGTAACTGAAAAAAATTTCCGAGTGGAGAGGGGCAACATTTTTTTTAAAATATAAATGATGAAAATTTATAAAAAATTTACATAAATATCATACATTTGTAGAACAGGTAATTTATTTTTTCGGAGGGAGTTTAAATCCACAAAACCCCCTTGCGTTTACGCCTGCACTACAGCATACATTAATGCAACGATTTTGGAATAATTTATGTGTAAAATTTAATTCTCTCCTCCAACAATTTTGGTTGGCATGGTCTGAAAAATGAAATACAGAATAGTTAGATCAATTGAGTGTTATTTATTAAAATGTTTTAGGTTTAATATTTTATATTAATATATTAATTTTGTTCAATTTGCTTTAATGTTTGAGGTTTAATATTGTATATTATCAATTATATTTTTAAGCACATTAATTCCTTTTCCATTTCTAAAAAAATATAATATACAAGAAATCAGTTATAATATAGGTATAACAATTACACAAATTTGAACTGTAGATGTGTATTATTCAAAAATCATAATTGTTCGATTAATACACAGAAAAATTATTTAGAAATAATAGGAGCAGGTAATGTGTTAAAAAGTCATATTTTCGAATGATAAGTGTTAGAAAAGTTACTTGTTCGAATAAGTAAGTACGTTTACAAAAATTATTTATTTAATTTAAAAAGTGATGAAATATTTTAAATTGAATACAATAATAAAATAATATTGAAAAAATTATATGACATATGCAGTTAGAAATATATATTGTAAATTTTAGAAAATAAGTGTTATAAAATAAACAAAATTTTAGCTAAGATAAGAAACAAAGGGAAAAAATGCAAAAGCCATCAACATCCTACCTCTATAATCACTATTATTGAAAACAAGATTATGATTCAGGCATGATTTTGCTTAATTAATTGTTGAGTATATATTATAAGCATTTACATACAAAGTCAATAGATCACTTTAAAATGTACTAATTATATTATAAAATTTATAAAATTATATTTATTATTTTTGACTGTAGATTATTACCTACATATATAATATTACTAATAATACTAACACCTATACCAATATGTTATTTTTTAATAGGACTCATTATTAATTATGTATATTTTATATGGTTTTGTTTAATTAATTGTTGAGTGTATATTATAAGCATTTTCATACTTATTCTTCCAAATCGTATTTTTAGATGAATAAACCCTCGCCAAAACGGTATAAATCTATTTGCCCAAACAGACCATATTTTGGGTCGATTCATTCAAACGGTCTACACCCATTCGTGACCACAATAATATGATACATATTATAATATAAACGAACGGAGAGCATTATAAGAACTTTAGGTGTCTTTTCGTCGGGTTTCCTGCAGGAGACATATAACCAGCAACCAATTATACAACGACGGTCTTTATCGCAATGCCACAGTAGAGAAATTGTCAATGGTGAAATAACGTCAAACAGAATTACTCGAAGAATGCGCGACGATACGTACAAATTTATAGAACGTCTAAATACCAATTACAGACGAAATTCAAAGACCCAACACGGAGATCATAAATTATCGAAATGTAATGTTTTTTTTTCGTTTTTGGTCGTTCAATAAATATCTAATATACTGCTATGTACAAGCGTTGGTATATGTATATTCTTATCTGTTTTAAAAGTCTATCTCCGTCGTCGAGCACCTGCTGAGAATTCATGTTCCATCAGAATTCAATTGGATTTAAAATAGGTATAAATATAAAAAACATAATTTTAGTATATATTATTATATTGGCGTAAATCCATCTTAAGATGAGCAGATTGACCAAATAATCACGACCGTTAATGTTTTATTTACGAATTCATTTAATCAGAATAACGAATAATTTAAGTAGTATATAGTATAAATTTCGTTAGTCGACGAACAATGGACGTTGAGTGAAAAAAATGTATATTTTATAAAGATTTATGAACCCGGTTTCATGTATGTAGTGAGACATGCATCATAAACAGCCAACGGGTGAACGTAGATTACCCGATTCAATTTATTATTATACTTCACATTTTTTTCTACTATCATAAGTTAATTGATAAACCATTTTCAAACGATTAAATGAGAAACACATTGCGCATTATACCTATTTAGTATATTATTGGAATGGCAAAAAGCGTATATTGTTTTTCTTTTTCATGTTTAAACAGTAAACACAGATAGTATAATCGAGATTATTGTACTACATAGTATTGAATAAATTTTATATTGACATGCTTTTATTGTACATAACTTATTTTGAAAATAAAAAAATACATCTTTTATATGAATCATTCAAAACTTAAGTTGTGCAGTATCACAGGAAAATATATAAATCTTACTTATAATAATTTTTTATTGCAGTTCAAAATGATAAAAAAATAGTTCCATTTTTACTATATCATATTATGTTTAAAAAATGGTTCTTATTTGATCTCAATCGTTTCGGTTTTCTTTGTCAAATAAAACTGAACAAAATATATTTGCAGGTTTCTTAAAAAGTTTAGATTAATAATTTATTTTGAAGATTACAACTAGGTTTAAACGATAACAAGATCCATTACCCAAAAATAGATCAACTTATATTTTTTTTTTACATTTTAATATAAACATTTTTAAATTGTATTTTTTATTTTTTAGTCAGAAACTCTTCCTAATCATTTTGTTTCAATATTTTTTGTAATCTTTAATTATATTATTTTTAGCACAATTAGAAATTATGTCTATAGTACCTATTTTATCATGTAATAAGAAAGTTTTTTTTTTTTTTTTTGATTAAATATTTTTTCACAAATTTGATTTTTTTAAATGCTTATTTGAGTGCTTATACACATTTTGTGATGTTAGCTTTGATATTAGAGTCAATTTACCTATTATCAAACTTAAATGTATTAAAATTATCTAGGGCATCTCATAAGCTTTTATTGGCATTTTAATTTTTAAGCGAGTTAAGAGCATTATAAAATTTTAATATTTTATATAACCATAACTCACTTAAAAATTAAGATATCAATAAAAGCCTATGCAATGTCCTAAAAAATATTCTTACTTTTAAATTTGATAATAGGCAAATATACTTTAATATTAAAGCTAACATCACAAAATATATTCTGCTGAACGAAAATTTGCTATGATCTACATTAGTAAGACAGAGACAACACATGCGGGTATAACGTCCTCTTAAACGCTTATTTTAATGATTTCAAGTGCTATAAATCCCGAGCTCTGGTCATTACATAAATAATTATTGTATTTTGATAAAAGCTTTATAACCTAGGTTAAAATATGTCACAGTAAATTATTTTAATAAATACAAATATATAAGAGCAGTGAGCAGAGCTTTAGTTGATTTGATAAGTATTGTTATATTATTTCTAGACATTACATTTTGTTTTTTTTTTTTAACAAAAGCGAATCAAGCTGTTCAAATTATAGTGGTATAGTGGTATAACACAAAGTACAAATCAAACTCATTGTCCACTTTTAGAATTATATTGTTGTTTATGATTTTTAAATATATAATGGATACATAGCTATTTTAAATATTATATAATATTATATAAATACATTATTTTTATCGTTCAAGTAATTTTTTATCTAATATGTCACTTCATCAGAAGCCTTATCAAGTTTAGAAGTTATGCGAACATTCATTGCTACATGATAAAGTGATGTACCAAACTTCATCTTGCATCACAAAAATTCACCAACTACAAAATTATTTACTTTCTATTAAAACAGCGAACCTTGTTCAAAAGAAGATTATCGATTATTTATAATACAGTTGTTTTTTTTTTCGCAAATTATTTACATTTGTTAAAATTATCGATTATAATGACAAAGTTATTTTTTTCACAAATGATTTACATATTTGTATTTGAATTACATAATGTTTTTAAATTTGTTTTTATTCGAATCTTCGAAATTTCGTTGTAACGAAATTTCTGTTATAACGGAAAAAAAATGCAGTCCCTTATTGTGGTTCGTTGTAATAGGAACTTACTGATTATAGATTTATTAAGACATCTATTATTATAATGCGCTCAACTGTACATTGTTTTTGTGTAATTTGAATTTCTCACAACATTCTAACATTTATGTTATGATTATATAGGCATAAAAACAGTACGACATACGTCGTTGTATTGTTCTTAAAACTTATAGGTAAGGATACATTTTTTTTTATAGATTTGAAAATTGAATTGTTATTCTTTATTATATGCCTATTATTACATAACATTTTAAGTTTTTTATTTTAAATTTATGCATCTATGAAAATATGCATTACGGTAATATTTTAAGTACGCTTATATTTATTATTTAGTAACAACCTTTTGCTGTTGTCAATATTAATATTAGAGTTTTGATGATTCGTAAAAAATAAATAAATAACGTTTAATATACGATTTAGAATATCACAATATATTATTATTAAGCTAAAATAAAGATTCTATTTGCAAAATATTGTATTATTATTAGGTATCGATTTTTTCGGTTTGTCTCTGTGTGGTAACCTAGAGCAGACTAATAATTTATCAGACATTCTTTGTCGACTCGTCACTCATCTGTCCATCGGAATAACACATAATGGCCTATATGTTTATGTGTCTTCAATAATTAATTATCAAACAACAAAAATACAAAATTAATATAAAATTTCGTAATCTTATTATTATATATACCTATGAACAACATATTGTGTAGGTATAATAATTATATATCAAACCGCGTATTTTAACGCGTTCACTTATGTATCGACTGTCGAATGCTTAAAATTCACGAAAATTATGACCGTGAAAAGTCCAAAAAGAATATCTGTATAATCTCTGCAACGTCATTCAAATATCTTGGCCGCAAAAAAAAAAAACAACCACAACAACTGCGTTTCGTAATAAGTATTAACTAATAAGTAGTTTCTCTATCGATTAACTAGTCGAAAAATCATGATCTCTCTAAACGTTTCGTATATACAGATCGATTTAAACCACTGACTTACATAATATCGTAGCACTTGACCTCCACGCGGGTGTTCGGGTGTTATTAATTAAGACAAGTCGATCATCGGCCATGTTTGCATATGGCCGCCGCCGCCGTCGCCTTCGCCACGCTATCGGCATTACACGACGTTTTGCACCGTTACTTACGCCTCCGCCGTTTCCTGCTGCAATGGAAATTAAAAAGAAAAACACACCATACGATTCGTATTGTAATAATAATAATAATATAATAATTGAAATGCTTTCACACACAAACACACACATGTTGTATTTTTTACCATAAAATCTTGTCGGTATGTGTTAGGTATAATAAAATATAATATAACTAATTAATTCGTATAAGGTACATATATTATATATTATGAAATATTATGTATATAGTATCACATACAGGTACTCATTGGTTGGTTTTTATATTTTATTTCAAAAGTCTTGTTGTTGATTGATATCTACTGTAATCATAATAATGTGATGCATAACCTTATTATTTCTTAAATATTTCTCACTCAACAGTCTTTAGTCTTTCTCATGGCTACTGTATTACTAAATTATATACATGTTATAATAACAATTTCTACAGGTACCTATTTCGTATGAAAATAAGAAAACAATGTGCTCCAAAATCTAAAGGGTTTTAAATATTGTTCTCGGCGAATAAATTGTATTTTATTAACTTTTAAGCGAAATTTAGATAATTGTTTAACCTTTTAATATAATATATTAATTCAAAAATAGCTCTAACAATAATTATACTCGAAAATTTGAAGCATCGCGAGTTTAATGTAATTAGACAGGTCGCAGATTCGCAGATACTGACGTTATTTATTTTGTATTGAGCTTGTTTGTAGATTTATAGCTACAGAATTCAATACAAAGATAGCAGCACGTGTTTAATATTAGAATATCCTGGTTTCCCAGTTTCTATTTAAATTACTCTAACAAATTTTATTTAGCAATGAAAAAAAATTAAATCATATTTTTTTACTAATAAAAAAAATAAGTGCAACTTTTTTAAGTAATATAAGAAAGCATAAACAAATCCATATACTTATACATTGATTGGCAGATACCAGAATACCAACTATATAGGTAATATAAAATATAAAAGTTGGACATTGTTTATAATTTTTTTATGTTGGCTTTTTAAATTTTCAGTCTCTACTATATATAAAATATTTTATAATACAATATAAATTAATCACTGTTAACTGTAAAAAATTGAAAAATCTGGCTGTCTGAACGTCTAAAAATAACGCTCGGAAATAAAAATATTTATCCAATTGAGAGAAAATTATAATATGATTTTTTTGTTTCTCTCAAAAAATTATAAAAAGTATACTTTTATACCCATTCAACAGTTATTGATTTAAATAATGTTGTCATGTCAAAATTATTTTTTATGAAAAATATAACCAAATATAATATATGTGAAAAAAGTATATTATACGATTTACTGAATTATATTTAAATATTATACAGATGTACATATAGGCAACCGCAGATATTTTTCTAAGGGGGGGGCAATGTTAGGATTTGAGAAGAAATATTATAATTTTACTAGGTATACAAAATATCAATCGACTGCAAATTGTCTAATTTGTTATATAGTAATTAGTAATTTATCTTAAAACATTTAATTTGAGAAGTATTTTTAAAAAGCCAAGGAGGTCAAATTCCCCAGCTTGCCCCCCCTTCCAGGCGCCTATGTAAGATCTTATAGAACCTTCGCAGTGTGCTCGACTTGTTGATAAACGTTACTCGTCATTATGTAGGCATCTGCAGTATAATATGAAAAAAATTGCACATAGTATTATTATTATAAAATCGGCGGAAAGTATTCTGAGTGAAATATTGTCTTCGATATGGTTGAGAATATTAAATATACCATTTTGACCGTACGATTTAAAATACTTACAAATCTAAAAAAACATGTTGCGTTTCAAAAAAAAATTACACGATTGTGAACGAATTTACTTGCAAAGTAGATATTATATAAATTAATTGTTTATTAAGCGATTCCGGCACATTGATTTTTTTTTGGTTTAAATGTAACAAAAATTACAATGATAATAATATTGTTTAAATAACTAGTAAGTAATTATAAATGTATATTGCGTATAAATAAAATGTGTAATGGAAATTTTTTAATAGTCAGTCATAAATTATAATGATTATATTTAAGTCGTAATAAGTTACCTATAAGTTAATTACTGACTACTGTATAGAATTGGTAATAGTTAATATTATAATAACTTTAAATATTTTAATAAATTAACTGAGTCTTATAATATTTAATGTAAATCAAATTTTTTATATGTGTTTCGAAGATGATTTTTGATATTTATCTAGATCAGAACCAAAATTAACAGTGATAAAAACTATTAAATATGAGCGTTCTCGATTTTATTTTACTGGGGACGTCTATTAAAGAGTACACTAATTGGGTGTGTACTCTCATAGACCATGGTTAGGAAAATGAATAATAAGCTATTAATCACATAACATTCAATATTAATTTCGTGCGTATGATCAATATTTATATAATATAGATCATACACACATGATATATACCCGTATAATACCGGTAGTGATACTTACTACTTACACAGAATATTATAACACATAATTATTACATATATATGTATTATAATGACCGTTACGCCGTTTGTGAATGTTAATTATTATTGCCTACGCCAAATATATGTATTACGCATTTACACAAGCATATAATATACATACCTATGCATGTAGCCCATATAGGTTATTATAGTACAACGATAATATGATATTATGAATCTGTCGCCCGTTTACGATTTTCGTCGATATACGTATATGGGTATATGACGTATAGGTAAATATATCATATATGTTAAAATAATATGTAATACGGTTGATATATATATATATATAGCTGGGTAGGTATTATATACATACACTTACACACACATATATATATATACATATTATAAATACCTATTTACTAATATCGTAGCTTGTCCGGTGTTTCGTTTTCGTGCGAGCTATATGTATATAGTTATACCTATATACTTATAGTGTTGCCCGGCTGGTTTGCGACCACGGCAATCAACCGGGAATGCGTATATTCTATACATTATATGGTAATCGTGCTGTTATTAAAAATAAAACATATTAAAATAAGCTCCATGTGTGTGTGTGTGTGTGTAAAATTTGATCTGCCGCGTGTTATTATGCAACGCGCGTGTGTACGTGCTACAGTTGATAGTCCAAAAATTCTATCTACACAGATAGCGATCGTGGCAGTAGCTGCAGCCATCAGTGTTTTTTTATTTTACCCCAAGACGTCTGCGTGAAACTATACAGTGGCGGACATGATATTATAATACACTATAATATCGTTTAGTAGGAAAGGGGTTTCCCCCGGGCGTCTTTCTACGGCCGATCGCCCGCGTAACTTCTTACATAAACCATATTATAATAATATTATAATCGTTATTATTATTATTTTTTTTTTTTTTTTTGGTGGACCGAATTTTGATAGACCATATGTTTGGAAACCGATGGGAAATATCCCCGAGGAGTATTGTGTGTTTTTTTTTTTTAATATTTATTCGTATATAATGCACACACACACACACACACACGCATTATTTGTATATATATTACCCATATATACACATCGTAATCATTCGACCGGTTGCAGGTTGCAGTGGCGTTCAAATTCACCCGGCATTCAAACGCCGCGGACGGTCAAGCCCACGCGACAGTGTTCGCGAAGAATAATAACGATAATAATTAGTGGAGTTTCACCCATATTATGTTATTACGATATACATTATTATTATAGGCATTATGTTGTAAAGCAATAGTTATAATAACACGTTATTATAGGCACTCGGTCCGAATTTCGTAGTAGTGAACCATCTCGAAGGATCGCTACTCAAATATTTTAATAACCAATTATTTATAGCTATTATTTGTCGATAATGACGTGCATGGGTGTAGGTATATATTGTATGCTGCGTTTACTGCCTTTGATTTTTGGGTCACTGTATGCGTGGAGGAATACAATGTTTTTGATTTTATTCCATTCGTATTCATATTTTTAAATCAATGACGAAATCAGTATACTTTTTTGTGATTGGTTTTTTTTTTTATTATTATTATTATTATTGACGATACCAGTATATATTGCTCAACACATTATAATTTAAACGATCATATGGTATTTATTAATGCATAGGGTATTTAGATGGTTAACCACAGCCTATCCGAGTATTAATATTATTTCACTCTCTCTCAGACACCATTAATTAAAATAAAAAATAGTTTCTTTATTGGTAACGAGCTGCATTACACTAGAATAGTGTTTGTGTGCAGACTAGTAATTAATTGCATTAGGGATATTATTAGTCGTTATCTAATCGACTGAATAATCGATTAGACGTACTTTAATCGATCATTGTCAAGCAAACCGATCACGAAATCGTAATACGACTACCGATTCAAATGTAATTGTATTAATTAAGGTCAAAGACTTTAGCCTCACGTGTTTAGTGTTGTATTATCACTTTTAAATGAATATAAACCTAATATAATATTATATTCGTATAGAAAATCTACAATTTATGTTCATATACATATACCATTTCTCTAACGTTAATTATTATGTACGTATTATGTTGTATTATGCGAATAAAACTTTGAATTCCCAGGTAGAGGTATAATATTAGAAATAAGTGAGCCAGAAAGAAATTATCATAAAAAGAAAGGATATTTAATTCAATATTCATAACTCAGTGCACACTAAATATAACGGGCATTTATAACAATTACATTGCTTTTAAAATTGTTTAAAACATAGTAATTTAACTGTGTATTTTATAATATAAAAAATTTAATAATTTTTAGTTTTTAAAGAACACGAATAATTATGTGAGGGGAAAAAAAAGATCGTAACTGTACATTTTTCAGTTTAATTTATTAGATTACAACTTTTATTGTTTCTCTCAAATACTTTGATTAAAATTATGTTCGTTTTTGTATTTTAATTATTAAAATAATAATAAATATATTGCACCAGAAGACTCTGTCCCCTAGTCACTTCACTTGTCAACACCTAAGTCCCAAAGTACTATGTATTGACATTGCCATATAATTGATATCTAAATAATCACTCATCTACTTGTTCTTTCTTTAATTTTTTGTTTGTTTGATTTCTTGTCAATATACTCTTCACGTTTTTTTGTTAATTTTGTACATTATGTATGCGCTATGATTCTGATATCTGAAGTCTCTTTTTATCAATTTTTAAATTCACAAAAAGATTAAATATTATATAATATGTATAATAATGAACAATGGTTACCGTGGTAATAATTTGGCGAAAGATTTTTTTAAAAACTTTTTCGTTTAATAGAGAGAAGAGAACATATACGAGTACTGTAAGTATATACACTATTATTATAAAACGATTCGCATACAGTTTCATAAAATTAGATTACTAAGACTAACTTTTGAATGTTAATTTTTGTTTTAACTCAAAATTTATAATAATTATATACTTAAGAATTAGGAATCTACGCTATACGCCTTAACGTGCTCCAAGTACCAATCAAAGTATATATATATATATATTATAATATAAGAGTACACGCGCGTGCATGTCTTTGATATTTAAATGTCACAAAAGGTAAAAAACGGTGGTACCTACCATAGTACCATGTAATTTATCAGTATTGTCTTTAGACTCGGTTTGTTGATGTAGGTATAGTATTAAATGCAAAACTCTCGTAATTGCCGGAAGCGTTGAATGTTGCTCGGTAAAAATATTTCCCTCACAATATTCGACAAAAACTTTTAAATGGATGGTCGATATTTTTTAAGATTTTTTTTTAGAATTTGAGTTTCGTCAAACATGCAATTAGATTAATATCAGATGTAACTTTAACTCTAACTCTTTAACACGCAATTATTCGATTCAAGTGTACTTCTACCATGGGGGTGTGCGAAAAGAATTAGTAATCATTGTACTTTTAAAGAAATCGACGGACATTCGCGAATTTGTTGCGTATTATTATTTCAATGTACATTGCATGGTAGATCAACTTTTAAGGCTCATCTCCACCGTATAATATTAATTAAGCTAAACTGATAAAGTTCCTAATTTGTGGACCAAATCCAAACAGATCAAATATAATACACTACATATAGTTAGTTCTGAATAACGAAGTATAGTTTGGGAAATCTCATTGAATTACAAAACGATTGTAAGTCCACTTTGGAAATTAACTTTTATTTCGACGTTCAAAATTGTAGCTTCGTGTCAGTCGATAATACTTAAATATTGTTGAATTTCGAAGAGATTTTAAACGTTTATATATTTTATTGTTTTTAAACCATTTTGTGTAAGCTATATTTTCAAGAAGAAATTGTTTTATAAAATTATCTACGATTGATTTTCGTAGAGAGTTGTTTTGTATTTTGAAATTATTATAACTATTTATTATTTTTATACTTTTTAAAGAATTGTTTCATATTATCATAGTTCAGCGTATAACTCCATTATTTTTAGAGCTTCAAGTCACGAGACCCGAGAGTTAAAATATTATTTTGTCGATGGATTAGTGCCACGTCGGAAACGATAATATGGTTGTTCGGCCAGATCGCCGTGTTATCGGTACAGCGCGCGTAGAGGTCGTGTAAAGGTCTCGTAGATGACGAAGCGCATACCATTATCGTTTTCTAATATAACAATAATTGGTAAGCATACATTGTGTAGAGGTGCCTTATGCGGTTTCTCCGGACGACGATCCGATGAGGAGACGGATAGCCAAAACGGAAATCGGACATCTCCGGCGTGCGCTCTCGCTCCTATCGTCGTCACCGGAGAAACGGCGACCCGACCGACGGGCGATATATTTTACAACAGTCAGCCATTTCTTTTTTGTACGTACGTGTTCAGCTCTCTCGCCGTCACCGGTCGGAGGTTAACCACCGCGAATGCAATCTTATAATATAATAATAATATTATTAATAATAGTACCTACGACCGCGACGTGTCGCGCCGAAAACAAATAGCGCGCGACGTCGACTCGCCGCGGTCGTGAGAGAATATTATTATGATAATAATAATCGGATTTCGATCCGATATGCCGACATAACAATGCAACAATTTTCTCAACAACGGCCGACACGTCGTTATGATATTGTAAATATATTATTTTATTACTTGTCTATTTATTGTTGTTGTTATTATTACTACTGCAGTATATGATGTTATGTAAACGAAGTACACAAACGACGCGGTCGTATAGCGATGATTGGAGAAAAATATGAAAACGGACATTTTGACCGTCTCTTCTCTATTAATCATCACGGTCGGAACTAACATATAGACCGAGATAGACGTCTTCGTCATACATAAAAATATTATAGGACCTATATTATATTGTAACGATGATAACAATATCTTTGATCGTCCGACAATTCTTATATATACACTTGAGATCATACACATGTCGTATTATACCAAACTTAACATCAACAACAAAATATTATTGTCATACAGTTGGTTTTTAATTATTTGTTAAAATTAAATGCATTGATATTTTATTTTTTTCAAGTTTAACATTTCATCGAAGAAAGAAAAAAAAAACAACTAAAGCATGTTTTAATAATCTCGTAAACCTATAATATGTTATTACTCATTAAATACAAAAACAAGATACATAAAAGTCATATTATACCTATTACTAATTTGGCAAATATTTATGTACCTATGCATATAAAAAATATATTTACAACATATTAAACAAAACTTGTTATATAATAATTCATCTTATACAAATATAAAAGAATTTTTCAGGTAACAAATATCTATGTTTTTACCCACGCCAATGGATTGACTCTCCATGCGACACCCACTCACAATAAATCCAACATCTGTCGTAAAGTACTTACGTATACTTATTGTAAAAAATTATTTTCGTGCGATCAAAAAATTTAAGTTAAAAAAAAAATTTATAAATATATCTTAAGTTTAAATTTGAACATAAAAAATATTTATAAACCTCTTATTTTATGAAATCACTTAAAAAATGAACTGTTCACAATAACCATAAAGCACAGCAATATACGATCCTGAATACTACTCAAACAGCCGTCAAATAATTTTGTTTATTTTATATTGTGACATACGTTTTCCCCATTACCTATTAAATTTTATATTTACTATTCATAAATACGAATCCGATAATAAGTTCGCACAAAGTTCAAATTGATGGATGACATTATTATTAAACTAATTTAACTGAGTACCTATTGAGACGGATTTTTTGATATTGAATTTTGACTATTGATTTTTTTTTTCTGTTAGTAAGATATTTCGACAGTGGCATTTTTACCAAAACCAGTACGCGTATTGTTTGTTAGTTATTAACATTGTTATATATTCTGAAATTTGTGGCTGTCGCGTAGATCGTAGGTGTCTTTATAATTGTTATTGGACGGATGACCGAACAGCGGGAACGTGGAAAGAGACACGTTGTCGGTGACTGTGGACTACGAGAGTACGGGACAAACATTTATAATAATTATTATTAACGTACGCGACTTTTTTTTAATCGCGCGCGACGCCACCGCGTTAAAACCATTAATCAACCGTCTCGTCGAACCAGGCTCCAACTACACGCATATAATACCATATTAATGTATGAGATAAAAGTATAATATGTAGATACCTACATAGGTATTCTGTGTAACCATTTTTATTATAATATTTACACGATTGCCACACACGTGCACAATAATAATATGGTCTTATACGCCATGTACCTACCTGTGTACAGACGATACCTATAAACATCCGTCGCATTATTAAACGGTAATGGCGTTGGACATACGAACACAATAGGTATATGAAATATGAACGCGCGGCGAGCGTACAGAGGACAATGTTATATTTTCGAGTTTTTCTTTTTTGTTGGCGGCAAATGTTTACTTTTACCATCTTAGTCGTCGTGCGTAGGACGTCCAAAAAAACACACAACTTCGGCGACAGACGGAAAAAAAAATAAAAACAAACAGAATTTATAATTTGCACGTACGTCCGAATCGCATGTTAATTCATTTATATAGTAAGTATTCAAAAATAAAACATTGTATATTATCAGTATATTAAAATAAATCCTGATCACGTGGCATGTTAATGCCAATTTGACTATAATAAATAATAATAATGATTGTCTAAAAAGTAGTTTCGATTGAAGAAATTTAAACTAATGTTCATTCATAAATACGTATTATTAATTGAAATATGACTTTATACTATTATTATGCTCTATATAATTCACATATTTCTAATTACCAATAACGTTTTTACACATTTGAATACATTACGATTTTTTGTTTTTTTGTGCGATTTTTTCGACAAACATAGATCTTTTAAAAACGAATTTATTCACATCAGATCTTTTCATTTACAACAATACTATCATTTCATTAGTGTCCATAACTATAATAGGTACATGGTACGAAATGTACGATAGACGTTTCGTTAGTCTCAGTCAAAGTTAAACCACGTCAAACGATTCTAAATCATAGATAACTAAATATCTGACATTATAACTATGTGCATGTAGTATATGTACTCGTACTTAATCTTCCCTTTGACTAGCAACTTGTGCTTTTAGTAGAACTGATTAAAGCAGTGACGACAGTAAATAGTATAATATAATTAACTAAAAATAAAGAGAAACGTAAAGAAAAATGGGATGATTCAGAATAGTCTCATGTATTAGGAATATTTCAAAAAAAATTTATTGTTTATTTGACTTCTTTAAATTTATATGGAACTCTCTCTCCTCTCCAGTCTGTTATCATAAAATTGGGTTTATTAGTTATATAGATTGATTAATACTCCCGAATTTTATAGTTTACTCGATCGACTAATATTTTAATGAACAATATATTATGTTATGTTATTTTATATTGTATAATAAAATGTTTTTTAAATCTTGATAAAAATAAAGTATAATTATATAAAAAATTAACTAAATAACTATATAAAATATTATGATATTTCGTTATAAAACAAAAAAACAAAACAATACAGTACGGGATACGTGCAGTGTAAAAAGAAATAAGTATATTGTATTTTAATAATAAAAAAATTAACTCATCTGATTTATATTTTAAAAACAATGCATTATCTTTTCACTGTATTATTTTTAAATTAGTATTAATTATTAGATATTTTTAAATAATCAAATTAATTTTTATTTATAAAAATAAATTATTTACTTATATAGCTATAAAGGTATAATTTTAATCAATTTAATTAAATGGTGATACGAAAAATTATTTGTAATTAATTATACTATTGACCTTTTTTTATAATCTTCAACATTTTCGATACATATGCTATGCTATTATATTTAAATATATTATTTTTATCTTATGAAACGATTTAAGTCTTATCGAATAACGTCATTGCACACGTAAAACATTTAAAAAATAGTTTATTAAGAACTACAAATAATGAAAAATATGGACTATAGTCTTGTATTCAAATATATATATATATATACTCTTTTGATAATTAATAGACGTATTTATTTTTACATTTTATGTTGAATATATCATAAGTATTGTTATTAAATTAAATTTAATGATAATATGTATCACATATACACATATCACTTTATACTTATAGATGGGATTAATTTCTCTAAGTTCGTACCATGTGATAAACAAACCCTCATAGATTGTACCATTTAGATATAAATATAATTTAAAAATTATAAATTTGTATGTTTTAGTATTGTAAATATTAAAAGGTACTTCATATTAACTCATAAATAATACATCAAAATAATAACTTTTATAATATAAGATATATTATATTTCCTACTATAATGCATTATCCCATATGGTTTTTAAATATGTTAGAAAGTATATAAATATAATATAATAATATGTAACCATATTTTATTTTATACTTATCATATTTTAAATAAAAGTTTAATAATATACAGCATATTGTTATGTATTTTAATCTATGTGTTTATTGGGCCATTAAGAATTGACTTGTCTACAAACTTAATTGCCAAGTCTTGAGGTGCGCTTTCAAGTTCAAACATAACAAGTGTATTAACATTGGGCGGTGGCTTTAGAAAAGTAGCGGGTACGTAAAGTGTAACTTGAGGCCCGGCAAGTGGCCAATAACGACCCAGATTTATATTATTTAAAAATGCTACTCCCTGTAAAAATAAAAAATATGTAATTTTAAATACCTTATAAATAGTTGCACTTCAATGAATACTAATTAAAAAAGATAAAAAAAAAACAAAACAGAATTAGAAAACGCACCTTAGTCCAACCTGAAGTATCCAGATATGTATCTAAGGTATTCGTATAATTTTCTGGTAAAATAAACTGTGTTCTATAAAATGCCGGTACTTGGACACTATCCACTGGTTTAATTGAAGAAAGCCAAGACGTTTCATTTAAAGGATGTGCAATCATCTTCCACGGACCTAGTTTTGTATTTTCAAGTAGTACATCACCCACAATTCCCTAGACAGAATAATAATTAGTGTCTGATAAATTATTATTTTAACACAATTTAATTGGAAATGAAGTATTAATTAATTATAATTTATCAGTCAACCTTTCTGTCTTCGATAAAGTCTCCGTAGTTAATCCTTCCTTGGTTCTCTATCAAAATACTCAGTTTTTGAGCAGAGTTATTACTAATGTTTAAATACATAGTTGTGTTTGCTTTTAATCGATTCATAGTGCCAACTTGAACCTGTAATAATATAACATTATTTTAAACTAATATACCAACACTTATTGAGTAGGGATGTGACTTTACTCGATCCAGGTATATGATTGCTCGATCTCTTACAGATTCCACAGTTAAATTTACAGGATTTTGGAACTTATTGTTCAATAATGTTGTTTCATACATTACAAAACCAGTGTTGATATCCATAGCTTCAAACGTTATCGGTGCAGCACTTGACATTGGTTCGATTCGATGAGTAACCGTTTCAAATATACTAACCAATGGTTGTAAATAGTATACACCATATGCTGCTTTATGCATTGAAGTCGGCGATACATCGTTAGTGTCAGAGTGTTTATAAAAATAACGAGTTAGACCTTCGACTTTTGTATGACTGTGTAAACTGTTAAGACTCACACTGGCATTTTCAAGAGTCTGTTTAATCTTGAAATATTTTTCGGTCGGGTCACCTGCTTCGGTTAACGGAGCATCATAATCATATGATGTTAGTTGAGGTATATATCCGATATTCGCGTTAGTGTCGTTGGTATTGGCGCCAGACGTAAATCCAAAGTTTGTACCTCCGTGAAACATATAAAAACTAAACGAAGCGTTCATCGAAAGCATTGATTTCATTTGCCTCACAACATCGTTAGAATTTACTGTAGGATGTGGTTCCTGCCAATGAGCTAACCAACCCGGATAAAACTCAGAATTTACTGGCGGTCCACCTTTTTGCACCTTTTTCATCAAGTTAAAACACGTGGAAGCTAAAAAAAATTAAAATTGTATTATATTAAAATCGGTTGTAAATGTATTATCGAACAAGTGGTAATAAATATATAACTTTATATGTTATATAAATACATTGTATTGGGGTATTTGTTTCATAAAACAATTTGTGTGGCTATAATGACCACCTATTATATCATAGGCACCTACTATAATACAAACCGTTAGCTGAAATTCCGAAATCAACAGTCGCGTACACTTCTGGAATAGAGCCACAATCAAAACTGCTCTGTTGACACATATCAATTGTATAGAGTAGAGCTTTATTTTCTACGTAGCCTTTAAATAAATCACGTAACCACAGTTTATAGTCTAAATCACATGCATGATAACTCCCATACTCGTTTTCTACCTAAATACGTCATTATTAAATATTATATTATCAATTAATATTGCACGTGTATAAATTTAGATACATTTAGGAGATACTTTTTAAAAGTACCAAAATATTTAAATACTTATTTAAAAATATATTTGTATTCTGATAGTTAATAATTTTAACGTATTGTTTTAATCACCTGGACCATAATGATATTCCCACCATTTCCATACAAATAAGGTTGAATTTTTGGCATAAACACACTGAACCATTTCGAAACATATTTTTTATAACCTAAAATACAAATTTTAAAATATTAGACAATATAACTCGTATCATAAAATAAAATATAAAACTAATTTAGCATATTATAAGGATAATATATATTTTTTACTATGCATTTAAATTATAATAGTCTTAAATCTAATAAATAATAGAAAAAAAATACAAAGAACCTAATAGCTAGGTAGTATATGGTTTATTATATAATTTTAATTCTAAAAATAAAATATATAATCATTTTTTTTAGATTTTGAACAAGGCAATGAATTATTGATTTTACCATGATGTATTTTGTTTTGTTTTGTCATTACACGATAAGTTGTTGATAAAATCCTTCAATTTTCAAAAATAGAGGGTGGTTATTGATAGCAAATTGGATTTAGTTTATATTTTTAAGAGGTCAAGCTTAATAATTCCCGGTATTTATTTTTTAAATTATAAAAAAACAAACAAAAATTGGAATTTTTAAGAAAATCCAACTGTCCATAAATTTAAATTGAAAACAAATAAACCGTATAGATATTAAAATTGTTCAGTGAATGCTGATTTTATTGTTTGTTTTCTATTAACAATAAGTTTTCAAAATATTATGACTATTTTTAGCAGGGACGTGCGCAGAAAAAGGTTTTTTGCGAGGGGGGGTGTTTTTGAAAATCAGTTATAGAAAAGTAGAACTTTTTTTTTAATAAACATACGAATTTTTTTTATGAAAACTAGCTATACCTACTTAAATACAATACCTACTTTTTTAAGTATAAATATTGATATAAAGAAAAAAATTGCAATACTAAATCTAATTTTCGTGAAGTTCTAGCCATTGTGTTAAGTCTTTTGAAGATTTAATCGTTTAAAAGTTTTATTATACATATTGAAAAAAATAAATGATATGCATATGATTAAAAATTGATTAGTGTAGATCGAGTGACGAATGTTTGGTACACTCAAAACCATATATCGTTTTGGTGCGTAAAATGTACGGCCGCCCGACGATTCACCATTCGTCAAACGTCTCGGTACGTAATTTGCATTGCCATCACACATATCTATACATATGTATGAGTCAACCTCGTGTTTTTATTGGTGGCGCATCAGTTTCGTTACGAACAGGTGCCTACGGTCCGTCAAATTCGCTATTGCCGGACGACGCATCACATCGAAATCGCGCGTCTTCGCCGGTCATGCAAACGCCGGCCGGTCACCTTGTAATTGTTCCGTTGTGCTTATTATTATCGTCATCAATGACGTATTGACGTTAATAGCACATATAGTCCGTGACCCGATGTCAGTGATGTCACCACAGTATTTCGATACATAATAAATATATATATATAAATCGTCACCATCACGGCTACAGTCAGAATATACATAATGTACGAGGCATATCCAAAAAGTAAGTGTACTAAGGCTCTCACGACCGCAGGAAATATTTGTTTACTATGTTCGCTACACTTCTGTATAGCTTTACTCCTCTTCTTCATAACAAGACCATAACAAGTTCAGTACGTTGAAAACTGTGGTCACAAGAATTTTTCTTGTGAATAATGTCGATCGAGTCTGCCGCCACCTCCTTTGTCCACTTCTCGACCGCCCCTTCACCTCCTCGTCAGTAAACAATTTTTTTCCACCCGTGTGCTTCTTCAGAGAAGTGAACAAATGGTAATCTGAAGGCACCAGGTCGGGGAATACGGAGGGCGGTTCAAAACATCTCATCCAAATGAGCCCAAAAATTGTTTCACGACATTGGCTGTGTGGGGTCTGGAGTTGTCGTGCAGCAGGCAGACTCCTCTTGTTAACAGACCCTTCCTTTTATTTTGAATAGCTCTCCTCAATTTTTATAGGGTTTCACAATAGCTTGCTGCTTTGACGGTCTCACCCTGAGGTAAATATTCAATCAATATGACGTCTTTGTGGTCCCAAAACACTGATGCCATGATTTTTTTGACTGAAATCGGTTTTGAACTTTTTGGTTGAGGGTGAACACTAGTGTTCGGACTGTCTCTTGGTTTCAGGCATATAGTGTGCAACCCAAGTTTCATCTCCAGTAACAATAGACTTGAGAAAATTATCACTCTCCAGTTTATAGCGTTCCATAGAGGCAATGAATGACCGCGCGGATTTCGCACTTGGCGGCAGACTCGATGGACATGTTTCACGAGAAAAATTCTTGTGACCGCAGTTTTCAACGTACTGAACTTGTGATGGTCTTGTTATAAACGAGAGGAGTAAAGCTATACAGCAGTGTAGCGAACATAGTAAAAAAGTATTTCCTGCGGTCGTGAGAGCCTTAGTACACTTACTTTCTGGATATGCCTCGTATATATGGATCGCGTTCAGTGCCACCGTGTCGCTGCAATTAGACATTGTCGCTGCATTCGAAGACATGTTGACCATTGGTTGTATGTTCCCGCAATTCATGTCACACGAGATTTGTTTTTTTTTTTATAACTACTTTTACAGTATGTTGTTGAGACGTCTCCGACACCGACATCGTATTTTTGTACGATCGCAAAACACCATTTGCGATTTTGTCGATTTTGAACGGCTGTATTGCTTTTTATGCGTCTTCGGTTGCGTCACGCGTGTCGCGACAGATAAACATACTCGACGTTAAACGCTTTAGTGCGTTTTTAATGTTCTTATCGTTGTTTGTCCGGCGGCTACTTTGCCGGCTGTTCCGTAGCCGCCCGCCAACTTTCATACCGTTTGTCGTTATACCTTTGTACGCGCGATGCAGTACATTATCGCTCTAACTATACCGTTATCCGCGATGACGTTTCGTGTCCATCAACCAGTCGGTCGCATTGTTGCGTAACGGTTGATTGTCGATCACCCGTAAATTAGTAACGATTTCCATAACTGCTATTGGTGCCGTCAACGAGGTAGCACCGTTGTCCACGCCGGTACCGCTTATAATACCTACAGCCACCGTGTCGCCGTCGGACCGCGCGATTGGAAAAGGCGGGCGCCGTTCGGCTGGCCGCCATGCACAGGGGGTCTGACCAAGCATGCGACACCCGTGAACTCGTCACACCACTGCGGGATTCCGAAAACGCGCGTTGGTGACAATTATCGCCAGACTCCGCGGCTGCTCCTTCTCGGGGGTAACCTACTCACTGTCGTCCTATTCGACGGCTTCAACTGAGAACTGCGATTTTACGCACGTCGTGTCGGTTCGTCAACTGGCAGCACGAAATCGTTGTACCGCGTTAGTGATAATACACGATTACCGATGATTTCGTTTTCCAATAACAACAGCGTGTCGGTGTATTCGATTTCATTGATGTCGGCTGGTTCGTAGACTGCAGCCATTTACACTTGTGTGGTGTTTGACGTTTGAACTCTGAATTGCAAATGAACTAAATTCTGGTTACGTCGGATGCCGTGCCTTCCAGACGACGAGTACAACGTTTTATGTCTTACTAGCCGGCTACGGTGTGATGTTCATTATTCTTAACGGCCAGTAGATATTAGTAATCAACGCCTTTTTTATGTTCTATAGACGATTATTTTTGTGTATAACACGTAGTACCTACGGTAAATAGAATATTATTATATTTTAATATCTTAACGAGGATTTGTATTATTTTGTACTCGTTTTATACTTTAAAGAGGGGGTCTTTTTTGTATTTAATTTTTCTTCTTTCAATTTAAGTCTACAGACATATTTTTCCAATGCAACTAGGTAATTTGAAAAAAAATCAGTGTTCGATTCAATGACTAGAATTCGTCATAACTTACAGTGAGTAAAAGCACATTTTTAACCACGCCAGTTGTATACATAATTAATTGTGATTTTTATGTACTACGTTGTGAATAATATAAGATATTAAAATCAAAAAAAAAGCACATTATTAACATAACAGATAGTACTAAGCTGGTAAAAGTGAGAAAATGTGCTGTTAACTAAACCTACTATAACCAGAGACTCAGTTTACCACATACATGGTATTTCGGACTAAATTTACCTAGCCCTTGTAATATCATACCTGTCTATCAAAGTATAATAATAATTATGACAATTAACATTAAAATAGAATAAGTAAATAACCATACAAAAATCAAATATTTCAAAGGGGTGTTTGAACACCCAAAACACTCCCCTGTGTTTGTCCCTGATTTTTAGTTATTCATAATTCATAGGAATTTTCAATTTTCAATTTGTTTTATTTTTTTTTCAAAATAATTGACGATAAAAAATATTCACTGAACAGAAATGCTTGAAAATTTAATATTATTACATAAATTAAATACAATTTAATACTCCTTATACGTTATTATTTTCTCAATTAAAAGATAGGTATTAAAATTTTTACTCACAGTATTTTTTTTTTTATAAGCGTTTAAAGTTAGTGTTTTGACAAAATTTGTTACAATTTTTGTTTTTATACCTAAAATTTAAAAATTGAATATAACGTTCTCTACAAGTAATTCAACCAATATATTATTAAAAAAAATTCTACTAAATATTATTTTTTGTCAGACAATATTTAATATCTTATTACATTTCAAAAAAAAAAAAAAAATAGCAATAAATACGAGTACTTGTCATTTTCACCAAATATTTATATTATTATTATTTTCCTTGTATAATAAAGTGTTCAAGTTTTTTCAGTTATTTATAAGAATAAAAATTTTTAATTTTTACAGTAAAAAAAAATTTGCTGGTCAAGATTATTGAAAATTTAATACAAGATTTTTTATAAATAATTCTTATTGAAACTGTATAATACATTAAAATTTAAGAAGACATAATTTTTTATAAACATTTTTAGTTAGTATGAAATTTTTTATTTATAGGATAAATAACGATATATTATTATATTACAATTTAAAAACATTATTCATGGGAACTTTTACTATACGCAATAACATTTTTGATTTATTTTAAAATATTATCTATTAATAGGTTCTATGGATTTATTTTTATTATTCTACTGTATTTCAGAAAGGCTGATAGACCATTTCTGCTCAAAATTGTTTTTGTATACACTGATATATCGGTATATATCATATTGAATTTAAATTAAACAGACCTAAACGACACTTAATGTACAACAAGCAATACTCGGTTACCTACCTTTTTTATATTTAGATAATTATTTATGAGTTACGGAATAGTTAGAAAGAATTTTCAAATTGTAAATACTTAATATAAATTTTTATTTTTTTAAATATTTAAGTTTAACCCTTCAGCACTCTAACGAGGTAAATATTCGCCCAAAAGAAACTCAAAATGCAGGTATTAAATTAACCTTAAAAAAATTATATCTATATCTTTTATTAATTATTATATAGGTGATTATTATTTATATTTATGTAATTTTATGTATAAAAAAACATGGTTTCTTTTTATCTCATGCAAGTCAATGTTGCGTTAAAAACCAGACGAATAACAGATAGATTAGTGAGCGGCACTCATTTCGCCCAAAATCAAAAAACTTTCACCCAAAAACTTTTCCTATAACTTTTTTAAAAATAGTTAATAATAATAAAAAAAAGCTAATAATAATATATGTATTATATTATTTAAAAACCATTGCCAACTTAATTTGAAAACGACTAAAATGGCTTTGGTCGAAACGAGCTGCGCTCAGGTTAATTATAAATTTGTATATTATCTATATTTTTTTACTTGAATCATTAGTCCTCAAGCTCCCTTTAGGCGTAACGTTCAATAACCAATATGGAAATCCACCCTGAAAATTGACGGCTGATTAAAATATAATTTTTTCTAATATAAGTTTTGAATGAGATATACGACTATACTTACAAAATCACGTTCTGCACATATATATGGTCCAGGTCTCAAGAGTAGGTACATGCCTTCGTCTTGTATCAGTTTTATAAAATACTCCAAGTCAGCCATCCCTTCAAAATTATATATACCAGGGAATGGTTCATGTAAACTCCATTCTACATAACTACATAATATAATTACTGTGTTAAAATTATTAAATAACTTGTTTTTTTAAATGTTTTTTTTTTCTTTGTTTCCTATTTTATGTATAATATTCTTATGTAGAAACTGGTAAATAATCCTTTAATCAATTTTTAATAACCATGATGTGCATATAACACATATTATTACATTTAAAATTATTTATCATTATTTTTTGATGTTAAAAAAAAAATAAATAATTACATACTTTGAAACTTGTACATGATATAAAACCTAGATTCTTCTTTATTGTTTTTTACATTTAATCCTACTAATATGTAAATTTTAGGTACTGACAACTACGTTTCTTGTATTATTGACCATTATTATAGCTAATTTTTAAGGAAATAATTGTACACATTTTTATATGTATATTTGTGTATAAATGTACAATGTTATAACTTGATATAATTATTAAAAATTATTTCTTGAATCATGAAAATAATTTTGAATTATTATAGATGTAATGTCATTATTATATATAATCTGTATATTTCATAGAAATTTTAATATACAAAATATTTTTTTGAAACTGGAATTTGTAGTTAATAATTTAGATAAAAACTAAAAAAGGAGATAACATTTTAATACCACAAAGTTTGGTAAATTAAAATATTTTCTCTATAATTATACAAAGTTGATGCAACTTTTTCATTCGTTAATATCATGTACTTGCGACACTTACGTTGTAATAGCATTTAATCCAGCGGCTTTTATTTTTTGAATTCTGTCTTTCCAATAAAGTCTAGGAATTCGAAAATAGTGTAGATCACCAGAAACATACCGAAATACTTCTCCGTCTTTTAGGAATTCATTTTTTTCATAATCTACAATAAACGTCCGTTCTTTCGTCTAAATATTAAATCAATGCAATCGGTGAAATCGTCAATTCATGATATTTAATTTTAAACTATAAATTTCAGTTTTAAAGAATCTATGTACATTTGATACTTACGGAATTATGAGTATCAGATAAAACATAAGTAAATAAAGACCAAAAACAATAGATGCCAAACCAATGCATGTTTTACAATATAAAATCGTATTTTAATAAGTATCACAACATTGAATAAATAATTTTTTACTAATTTTTCTGTTCAATACGTTACGAGTTCACCACTATAATGAACAACGGTTGGGTCAGTTATCTTATTTTTGTAGTCTCATTATACAACTATTACTTTTTTAATAGTTGTTATCTGTTTATTTGCTTTTCTTTATTCAACAAACAATTTGATAATGATAATTAAATTTTTTAAACGATTGAAAAGTCAAATAATTAGTAAATAAGATATAAGGTTTTGATTATAAATATAGTTTTATTTTGTTAGTTAGAATATACAGAGTGATTAGTGTTTTGTATTATGGCAGTTTTTTATTATAAGTAAACATAATAGATAAAATTAGTAATATGTCTTATACAAATTGAACTTTGATATTATTAAAAAACAACTTTTTTTTACATATATTTATATATCATTATTATCATTTTCAATTGTATTGATTTAATGGTCCTCGTCTTACATAAAAACTGAAACTACGTCAATACTTTCATAGTAACTTAAAAACTTTAGAAGATGTCAGTTCTCAGCGCAATAATTGATATATCCCTCGGATGCATGTGCAACATAAATAAAACACTTTCATCTAAAACCGTTTTTTTTTTTTTTATGATTTTTGAGTACCTACTCTTAGAGTGAAATTACTTACTACAAAAATAATTGAGTATAATATTTTCGAGGGAATGACATATCGGTTTCATATTTTATTATTATTTGATTTTATATTCACTTTCAAAAAAAAAAAAAAAATTAAATTAAAACGATCTTTAAATTGTTTTGAGACAATATATAGACATATCGATATAATATATTTAAAATTCAAAATTTTGATTCTCTATAATTTTTGTAATGAGTGGTTTTACTCTAAGATTACACAAAAACATAAAACAAACGGTACAGCGTAAATGCGTTTTTTCTATGTTATCTTAATAAATTATCTAAAAAAAAATGATGTTTGATCTCGGTAAATGATGTACATTAGTAAGACAGAAACAACACATGCGGGTATAGCATCCTCTTAAAATAAATGAAATTTAACTTTTTCAAGGAAATGATTTTTAAATAAAATAATGCTTAGAAATATTTTTTATATAAAATTAGGTAAATGAGTTTTAATGGTGTTAGTTGACGTATATAATAAACTACAAAAATTCCTGTAGGTATATTGTTGTTAAAGCCTGTTTATATTTTATTTTATTTTTTCATACTTTACAAATTATTCATTAAAAACATTTTCAAAACCGGAAGCTTAGGTGTGTAATACCACGAAAGTATAATACGGTGTAAAAAACAGCTTAATTCGTTTATACAGCGAGCAACATTTTTTTTTTTAGCTCACAGTGTACTTTACACGTTCTTTTAACAGTCATCGTTTATTATTATTTTATATTTTCTACCATTAATACATACAAAGAGTGCTTTTTTGGTTTAATTACCGAAAGAACATGTTTAAAAAAAAATTTTACATTTTAAAAGCTCATACTATGTTTTACTTCGCATTCCTTGTTAAAAGTATAAAATTATAAACATTCATAATTTATGCAACATATAACATCGCAAGTCATTTGATTATTTTTTTTTGTATTATAAAAACCTTCAATTCGAAAAAGGTTGATAAAAGTTATAGTAAAATTTCTACGCGTTATAAGATTCTAATAAATACTGTTAGAAAAAAATGAACACCTGTAGTTACGCTAAATTAAATATAGCTACATCAATTTTACAAACGAAAAAAATATAAACCTTTTTTAAAATTAAAAGTTTAAAGGTGTATTTTATTTACAGTTCAATAAATTATCATGATAATTATATTCCATTATAATTTTATTTTATCCAATCCAAAACACAACGCTCTAAATTATAATTTATGTAACTATCTGCAAGCATTAATATGTAAATTAATTTTTAAAACATTGTGTATGCAAGTATTAAATGTTATTATATTGATACCTAAATATAATATAATAGTTACCTATTATTTGGCTAAAGTAAATCAATTTTTAAGTACATATCCGTATAATAGGTACATAATAAAGTCACGTGCCAAAAAGCACTAAGTATATTATAATACTAAATATTCGAATATGTTATGAAAATCTTACACAAATTATACATTTTGAATTATCATATTTTTTTTTATTATTATTTTAATATTAAAGCTTTAAAATCGTGAATTATTAGCTTATTATTATTGAAATTAAAATAATTGTTCTTCGTCTAAAATCTTATATTATAGTGTGTTTTACAAGTTATAAAATTTACAATTTTTTTAATGATTTAAGTAACACTTAAAAAATTAATTATTTTCGTAGTTGAGACTTTATTGAGCACTTTTGATTTATTGAATGACATATTTTGTCTGAATGTGTTGAGGTTTATTCTATATAATTCTACACTATGTGTTTGACAGTGATCGGTAGAATATTTAAATTTATTATAGAATGAAGCTTTTTATTTGTAAAGCGTGAATGTGCGAGGAAAATATAACTGATTCTGATTTTGGTGACTGTTTTGTCTTGTCTTCAATTGACAGCAGTTGAAATTTGCCATTTGTTGATTGTTATTTTTTTTTAAAAATATTATTGCATTTATTAGTTATTGATATTGTTGTTTAATGACGTTATAAGAAATTCGGTATCTAAATCGTATTATTATTAATTAGTGGATTAGGAATAGTTTTCGTTGCATTATCACCTTATTCGTCTACTTTTTCGTTTCTTGTTATTCTAATCTGAGATTATAGTTCTCACACGAGTTTGATGTTTTTTTTTTTTTACATTAACTCCGGTTTCCTTTCAAATCGAAAAAAATCTTACAACTTTTACATATTTTATTTAATATTTATCGCTGAAAACGACGATTAATCTAGAGCAGACGAAATCGGATGTGTCCGTGTTACCTTTTAAACGTTATGAATTTGTGATGCATACAGATGTGTAATGCGTATAACAGCTATTAGACTGAAAATCAAAAAGGTGCAATCGTTGATTATAACTTATAACGAACGCCTTCGAATCGTTAAACATAGATACATGTCTTTAAATTCTTAATTATAATACGTCTTGTCCCGTCTTTATATGTTATTACGGGTACTCCGTGTACAATAATGATTATAACGCGGTGACGACGGCGCGCAGTCATAACGATTTGTAACTAATTATGTTTTCGCCCTCATCCGCGGAGACCACACTGAGTCGCCCGCGTGGAAGCCAAAACACACTCACAATATAATATTATAATATTTTATCGTCGTATGTGCGTTATGCGTGTATACTTGCACAGTACATTATATCACGCGTGCATAGATGTACATGCGTATACCTATACAGTAGGTACGACTGTAAAATATAATATATTATTATTATGACGCGATGATGTCGGTAATGTGGATAAACGCGCGTGTTTATCCGTGTCTGGTAGGTCTCAAGTGCAGCCGATTTACGACCGTCCGGACGACGACGGGCTCGCGTCAAACGTCGGGCCATATACGCGCAGCACATAATACGTATATATAGGCAATATATTATAACATAACTGCGGCGCTGCGCAGGAAGACGACTGAGCGGAGAGCGAGTGTGGAAAAAAAATCCCTCGAAAATATCCAACAACCGGCGGCCGACACTTCCGCGAGAGTTGCACCCCCCCCCCCCCACATTGTCACATTGTATTATATTATACGTCGTCCCGTGTTTTATACGTCGTCTGCGTGCGGCGGCGGCGCTGTAAATAATTAGTCCGTCTGAATATTACGGGTGATAATTACTTGCACGAAACCTTCACGTCTGCGAGCTCCGTCGCCACCGGGCCTAATAATAATACTAATATAATGATCGCCGTTAATGTTTTCCAGCTGCGGTGCACGTCAGCCGGCTCAATAACACGTATTTCGTGTGTCGTATAATATGACCCTGCGCGGGCCGCCCCCGCCCCGGAATGGTTCGCGCGCGGCGGCGTTTCGCACCCCATTTGCGAGCCGCCAAATTAGCGTTTCGGGACGGACAAAAACACACCCGTATCGCCGCCGCCGACTGCTCGTTTCCGAAACAATCGACGCGTGAACGAGTCCCGGTCGTCGGTATACCGCGATACATAACGCTGTTGCGTTTTTTTTTTGTCTTATTACTCATCAAAAAAAAAAAAAAAAATAATAATAAATAAATAATAATAATAAAACAAAATTGTCTATTACATTATTATTATTATTATTATTATTATGATTGTTGTAGTTATTGTTATCATCATTATCATCGTGTTATTATATCCGCACCACCGCGACTTTTGTGTGGTTGCTATATTATATGGTATTCGAATTTTTTCCGCAATTTCGTTTATATAGGTATAAATCATTGGTTGATTTTTTTTTTGTTATAAACACATTTTATCGATTCCGCCGAATAACGCCCCCTAGTCGGTAATATCATATTATATTTTCTTTTATCCTACGAAGAGGATCATAGCTGTTGTATATTTTTATTAATATTATATAAGTACCTATCGCCGTCATCCACTTTGTTTGTATCTACGGTTAGGTGCCGTTTTCGAATGCTCCGTGTATATTATTTAATACTTTGATAATTTAAAATACGCGTTATTATTATATCATATTTTATAGTTATTTTTTTCAATGGTTGTACAAAATATCAGTTCTATAATGCACAGACAAGCACAATGGTTAGACGTTTTAATTAAAAACAGCTTAGGTATAACGTCGCTCATTGGTAAAATTACAATAAATTTACAGTTAACAACGACTGTACAATTGTGTCTTTTTGCAAATTTAATAACTACGAAATCGGTTTATTATTATTTACAATGGACAATAGCATATTTACGTCTGTTAATAGTACATTTCTTTTGATTAAATTTGTTTATCGAAAATAATTTTTGAAACGTTCGAACACAATTTCATAGAATTATATTAGTTTTACACAACAGTATACGAGTTTTGTGAGATAGAATTGCCAATTTTCCAGTACCAATACCGCCTAGCTTATTATATCAAGAAAAATAAATAAAACAATAACTGTTATTGTCAGTGTTTGATACGACTGTAATCAATAACGACTAGATTATGCCGACATCGCGTGTTTCTGTTACTACGTATCGATGAATTAAAAAGCAATTTAAAATTTTAAATTATTATCTATTAAAATGTATAAATTTATTATCATTTAAATCAATTATAATATTATATTCTCTTAAGTATGTAGGTATGTACATGTTACCTATATATAGACGTAGGTACACGAGCCCATAAAAAATGAGCACGTCTAAGAAAAATCTCATGTATTATAATGATATTGTTCGATATTAAATTGAATACTGTATAACTATATAATATTATATTTCTGTATAATTTATATCACTATGTAAATTTTTGCGACAAAACGCAAACATTAATAATTTGATACGTCGCGATCGTATCATCGCCGACGTAAAACCATCGTAATTCGACTAAAACTAAACGTTTGCATTCACAAGACTTGTTCCATATTGTCTGGGCGTATCGTCACCGCCGCCGATAGTGAAGCGATGCGATTTCGGTCTTTGAATTTGCGGGCCGACTCATTCGTGCTTAACCGCGTGTAAATGACGTGCGTACAACACCGTTATCGCAGTGGCTTTCAAGCCTAACTTTAGCGATAAACGTTTTCAGGCTAACGATTCCGGAATGATGGGCAGGAGGTGAAAATAATAATCTACCGAAATATTATATATGATACTCTCCACCGTTGTAGCCGTCCCCGACGGGATCGGTCGTACAGCAATCGAGAAGATGACTGGTCGTCGACAAGAGCTGTTTTTTTATATTTTATTTTATTTTTTTTTTTTTTTTTTGCCGGTCCGTCGGGTCAGAATGTTTGATTGATGAGACGCAAGAAAAATGGCGTTTTTCTTTAAATAAAAAAAATTATCTCCAGCTCCGAATCCCATACGATGATTATTAATATTTATATACATACATATATGAATAAACGCGGGCGGCCCGATGAGAGTGACTAGGCATTAAACAATTAACGTTTGTCCCACGAAGGTGTTCGGTCTTTTTCCCACTCCTTGTAAGTATATGATAATATAATTATTCTATACCTATAGATATTATTATTCCGTTCCTGTGTTCGTGGCTGGCACACGCTCGGGGTATGTGTGGGTGATCGGGAATATTAGTCGATTATTAATCATCCGTCTGGTGTATATTAATGCTGTACACAATAATGTGTGTTCGCGAGATTCGATGTCATCGTATTAATATTATTGCCCGCGCTCAAGAACATAGAAATTATGCGTACGATCGTCCGCGACTCATCCGATGTATTATTATCGTGCGCAGCGTGACCCTAACGCTTTGTGCGTGTCATTAACGACAACAAATACATAATGTCCCGAGGTCAGTGGTATGAATACGATATCGTACCGATCGTTTGATCCGCGTTGTTGTACATTTTCTTTTTCAATAGGTTAGACTTAAATCTTAATTATTGTTATTGACTCACTGCGTTTATGACTCGCGACATTATAATCAACGCATTGTAATACAGTCGGGTCTCGGATAACTCGAATTTCGAATGGGATTAAAAATAAATTCAACTCATGGGTTTTGCGAGTTATTTATCTCAAATATAATTAAATAATTACAGTATTACCTATTCGTGCTATAACCGCTATTACACTTTAACCCTTTCACGTCTATGGACGCACATATGCGTCCAATGTAAAAAAACTTTGGTGTGCTATGGACGCACATACGCGTCCTATCATTTTAAAAATTAACAAAAACTGTTATCGATAATTTGATAATATAATAAAATGGTAAATAATTAGACGAATCCAAAGAGACAATAACAAAAAATGTATGATAAATATTAAAAAAGTTATTAGCGAAATAATTTTTTTGATTTTCCGGGGTTTCCAAATTGTCATTATTTGATAAACTGAAATAATAACTCATTATTGACTATTCGGGAACCAATCACTAACTTAATTAACTAATATCTGCTAAAAAAATTAATAGAACATTTTTTTTTGTTTGTTGATAGTTATTATTTGAACTATAAGAATATTTAAAACAAAACGAAAAAAAATATTTAAAAATAAAATTTTATCCCAGCACAGTGTTGTGAACTGGAAAAAAATAATTCTGCAGGGAAAGGGTTAAGAAACGAAAAAAGAATTTGAGTATTCGTGACTAGATTGTTCGATCGTATTTCAGCTTTAGGTGCAGCTTATTATAAATTTTACATGCAGACACGCGCACCGGTATAAAGCACTAGCTGTTTATTATTCAATTAAAAACCACAGATTTATGAAGAGACAAAAATGAATGCTGATGATTCGATTTTAATGGGAGTTTATTCATCGAAAGAGTGCCTAGCTGCTTATTAATAACTATAATGAAAACAAATTGTCATAGGTATGATGTATTATTGTCATTTGTTATGACTTACAATATATTTTTGTTCAATGACAAACTTACTCGGATAATAAAGATAAATATAATAGTAATATTAACATACATGCAATGCATATAATATCATTATAGCCATACTATAAGTATGTAGTATAAACAATTTAAGAACCATACCAAAACTGGAAAACAAATTCTTGTTATTTTTTTTTTTTTTTAATTAAGGAACTTACCGAACCCAAATTTTAAAAAATCATCTAGATCCCTGATTGATCTACACTGGTCTCACATTACAATGATGAGACGAATGATAATTGTACAATTTTCTGTTATAAGTTTATAATAATGCGTCAAAATAATATGAACGATTCTCACATATAAAAATAAAATATGTACAGAGTATGTAATGAAAAACTTTTTGTCACACAAAAAACGTCGACGATGTGCGCGTCTAATATATGAAAAAAAGATATACGAGTTTCACTACGGTTATCCTGACATTTTTCAGCGAGCAAGTACTTTTTTGCGATTTATTTTTTAATAATGACTAAAGACGTATTATAGGTATGTAGTACGCGTATCGAGGTACTCTGCCAGTATCCACCGCAATAATATGTGTTGTGCGCGCTAACCGAGAAATACACGGTTTTTTTTTCGTAAACGACCTATACGAGCGTTATAATAGAGAGAGAAAAACGATTCTGCGACCAACTATAGTATATTAAAAGAACGGTCGGGACTTTTATCGTGACTTTACGGCCTTACACATGTATAATATATAAATATATATATATATATATTAATATATGAGTATATGTACGTGTATTACACATGTACGATATATATATACATAAATATATCATTTATGGGAAAATGCTGGCTTCTCTCGCTGCAGTAATTGCAACTGCACCGACCGTCGTACTTGACGTCGTGTGTTTGGTGGCGCGTGTTATTGCCGCCGGACTATATTATTATTATGCCCGTGCAGCAATACAATATATAATATAGCTGTACATGCGATACACAAATACCATATATATATATATATAGAGGTACCTATACTTTTGCTATATTATATATATATTATACATATATATGTATATGTATGACGTTTTGAGTTAGCCGGTCGCGGTCTTCCGGTCGAATACGTTCACAATTAAATCGCTTTCCGTCGAATATTGAACTAGGTATTCCATCGATTTAATAATATAATATAGTAATAATACGCGAAGCACACACAACGACTGTTTTTTTATCGGTCGTCGTCGGTTATTCGGCGGGACACTAGAACGGCTGGGATGCGCGCTGCTGACGGATAGGGCGACGACGGAAGCGGTCTAATATAATATACCATATACACAGTGCGGACGACCGTCATCATTATTGCAATTATTCGGCGTCATACGACACAATAAAACCCTTTACGGTCCAGTCGTCCGTGAACGGCTAGTGAGACCGTATTATACGACGTTTATTGATTAGCAGCAGCAGCAGCTCATTTCACGTGTCCGGTCATCCGTGCCGGACCGATAAACGCCTACGGCTAGACGCAAAAGGGCGGGCACGTGCTGAAAACTGTCCGCTGCAGTTGTTCGTCCCATCGCCGACGAAGGGTTTTCCGATATATTGTTGTCATGATTATTATAACGCCATATTAGTATTATCATTGCCGTTATCGCCATATTTGTTGACGAAATACCGTATTGTAATACTCGACTACTCGAGTACGATTGACGGCAATGACGGATTTGAGCAAAAGCAGCGATGAGGAGGGATCTTAATAACTATGTGTAAATATTAAAAATTTTAATTTATTTTAAATATTATAAAAGTTTTATAATATAGCAAGGATAAAATAATATAATAACTATACATTTGGATTGCAGTTTCGGCAAGATGATATTTATTTGCATATACCTAAGTTTTGTGACTTGTGCTACTATTTTCACTTTTTCGTTCGAAATTTTGTCAAAGTACATCTACTTTGAAAATTCCAAAATCAGAATTCGAATAAGTGCGAAATTTAAGAAAATAATGTGCCATCCTATGCAATATAACGTTGTGTGTTGCATGACATATCTCCTAACTTCATTATAAAGTTTTGTATTTTCCCCGAAAAAGATCATTCGTTTAACAACCTGTATGTTACCACCATCGATTGAAATTGTATTTTTCAATACATCAATATATATATATATATATATCGTGTATCGTTATGAGCTATAACCATTGAATATGTGTAAAATATTTCGTTTGAAATTACATTTTATTGGTTTCTTTAACTGTTTAGGACATAAGTATATTATATTCATAGAATACATCTTTCTATAATATTTTATTTATATTGTTCATTATGAACTTAATATATTGGGTTTTTATAAAATAATCTATTTTTCTATTTCAACTATGTATCTTGTGGTTTAATTCATTACATTCATGTTTTGTGTTTATTGAATGTTATAAGTTGAATAAACAATCTTGTCAATACCTAAATGAAGTCAATAGTTAATAGATACTTAACAAGGTTTATATAAATATTTATAAAAACGCATTTAAAATAATTGTTTAGTTAGATTTATTAAACAATTACATTTCCTGACTTCCTGTTATAACATAACAGTTTTTAGTATTTTACTCAAATATATTTTGAATTTCATTATTTTCTTGATTCACCATTGAGATAAGTATCATGTTTATACCAAACACTTGTTGTTACACTTAGTTGTATTCTAGTTATGAAATATGAAAAAAATGTAAATTAAAAACTAAAATTAAAATAATACTGTACACAGTCGACAGCTCAAATAGCATACTTATGACGTGTGTTGTTTAAATACAAATTATATGCAATAAAATAACGTTATGACTATAATTATATTAAAGTATGAATGTTTTTCATGTAACACAAAAGTTAATAAAACGTATATAGTCCTATATGTGTGCATTGAATAGTTCATTGATAACCACCGGGCTTACTTTGTTGATACAATCATAACATTTTGAATAATGAATATCTTATATATATATATAACATTATTTAAATGCGTATACATATGTTAAATGAGTTTCAAGTGAATTTTCAATAAAACAATACCTACCTCTACGTATATCATTTGTAGGTATCATTATTTTATCAATATTATTCATGTAGATAAAATAAATATATTATAAAATATGATAATTATTTTAGTAGAGAATTTGATTTTAAAATTGTAAGTACGGGAATATCGACGTGCTCGCTCATACAGGGATTAAATAAATATTAATAAAAAACAGCATAGATAGATCAAATTATTTTTCCGGAATGAAAATATAGTATTATATTATTATTATGGTATACCATAGCATAGGTGTTTTTCGGTGTACAAAAGACACTTGAATGCGATTTAATTCGCATTTGCATAAACTCTTATATTGACCACCTGAATTATTGTCGATATACCTATAAAAACAGGTACAGGTCTACATATAATATACACATAATATTTACGTATATATAGCACAACGAATACAATATTTCTTCATTAGTGCGCGTGACGTCTGTGTTTTTGGATGTTCGGAATACTTATGTGTAAATTGTCCGTGTCCGCATCATATATTATTATAATACACGCGCGTACCTTTATGCAATATTTAAAACAATTGGATCCCTGTGCGCCGCGGTCGTTTACGGCTTTTCGTGTTAATAATGACCGTTAAATGTTGCAATGGGTTTTTAATTCCCCCACCCCCCTAAAATATGATCCGTCCACAGAACCTTACCAATTTAGTGTGTAAACGCAGCTTTTCACCCTCCCGCTAACACATACATACACAGTGAAGCTGACCTATATAGAACAGCCATACACACGTGTATCACCACAACAATACTATATATATACTTAACGGTGGAAACAACGCTGACAATAATAATTCAGCAATATAATCTTCTCTTATTGAAACATACTATTATTATTATTATTATTATTGAAATTATTATACACAGCAGTTGTAATTAAATAAGCGGGACACAGTTTTATGACCAGTCGTTACGCATTCTGTTTACGACATATACAACGTGTAGTACAATATACGAACTACCTATATTGTGACGCGTCACCCGAGACAACAATTAATATGTTTGAATCTGAACAGTAGTGTTTTTTTATAAGGCATTATTGTTAACCGTGTACTTAGATCTGAACCCAAAAGATCCGACTTTTCAAATTACTTTTAATTACAAATCATTTTTATTATAATAATGTAATGTATATAAAGCGTATATTGTATAATTTTAACTGTTAATAATACAATATCGTTTTGACGGTGATAAATGTTTGACCTTATCAAAATAACTATTCTAATCTAACTTCGTTTCAACGTAGTTCTATAAAAAAAAAAAAATGTTAAGAGGGCGTCACACCCGCATGTGTTGTCTATGTCTTACAAGTATGTAACATAGCAAATTTACGCTCAGCAGATCACGTTAGCTCCGTCAGTTTAAAAATTACAGTGAATCGACCTATTATGAAACTTGATGGTAAGAAAATTATTTGTGTTTGTCTGTTGGTTTTTTACGATAGTTCAATTTTTTAGCAAGTTATGCGTATATAACATTGCGTAAATTAAAAATGCTCATAACTCACTTAAAAACTTAATAATCAAGAAAACCAACATACAAACACAGATAATTTTCTTATCATCAAGTTTCATAATAAGTCAATTCACACTAATTTTTAAACTGACGGAGCTAAACTTGATCTGCTGAGCGTAAATTTCATATGTTACGTACTTGTAAGAAAGAGACAACACATCCGGGTGTGACGCCCTCTTAAGAAAACTATTTAGATATCAAATGCTGAACTCTTCAATGTGTCATCTACATATGCCAACCTCCAATGTGTGAAACAAACGACTGCAATGAACGAATGTGATATTAGTCGCTAAAAATAATGGAATAGTATTTATTGATTTGTTGTTGTGTCTTAAACAATTTTATTTATTTACTAACATTATGATATGATATAATAATACTGTTAATTGTTATTATGTGACGGGCAACAACGGTGACGATTTAGTTTAAATCACAAAAAAATAATCGAGTATCAAAATAAGGGGTAAACAAACGGAAGTGGATATAAAGAAAATATATGGATATGAAATATTCAAATTGACCATCAATTTATGATTATGATCTCCGCCGACGTTGTTGCGCTACGCATTTGGCCTTTGCGACCGGTCTGAAATAAATCGTGACCCCGTTTTAAATGTTAGATAGTTGCGATGGTGGGAGGGAATTAATGGATGGGTGGACCAGTAGAAGGGTCAAAAAAGTTTATTGCGTACAGCGACTCAGGATAATTAAAAACTATAAAATACCATCTGTGCAAACCTTCTAACCCTCCGCGTCCACCCAATCACAGCAAGCTCAGCCACGGGACCATTTAATTATACGAACGACAAAAAATAGAATAATGTTTATATCATATAAATCACAAACCATTATCGGAAAGCATGTTTTTCCGTTGTTACGAGATATAACGGCATCAACAAAAACAACCTTTGCATTAAACACCGAATAGCAGGAAGATCGTCTATGCACCACGGCTGGGCAAAAAAATTACGATTTTTTTCGTTAGACGTTTTTACGTACTTTATACAAACACTAAAACTATATGATAAATATTGCAAACTATATTTTACAACCTTAATCAATGTAAATATTTAATACTCGTGTTGTACTATTGTCTCTATAATCGTTCTATGTATAATAATGTATTTTATAACTATTTTATGAATTGTGCAATTTGCCTCAATTGTAAACATTATCGTATATCGAAAGATATCCTGCTAGCTTTTTGTAAATAAATTCCTTTTTAATTAAAGCAAAAAAAGGAAATTACTTTACAAAAAGTTTTGAATCGTTAATTCTTAATTAAAAATCTAAATTATTCGCACGCAAAATCCACTACTTACTTAATAGTTTTATTTAAATTTGTTTTTAATTTAAATAAAGTTATAAATAAATATATCATTAATATATTATATATACATAAATGCCTAAAAGCACTATCAAAGTGCAAAATAATAACCTGAAGTTGTATATAAACTTTACAAACTATTAAATATTATTTCAAAAAGTATTATTCAGTTTTGCGTTTCAATTGAACATTAAACAAATTACCAACTATAAATTCGTTTAATATAGTGAAAAAAAATTGATATGCTTTAAGTCCTTTTCGCGACTTCTATATCCTGAGAAATTATAGTGAGTGAGTGCGCAGTTAAGTTCACAAGTAACGTAGTACAATTATTTGTAATCGGATAAAACTTTAATAGAACGGAACATATAAACATAATGTTAATAAATAAATTAAGCATTTTAAACTAAAGAAAATTATTAAACACAGGTTTAAACACTTTAAACGGCTTAATGGTTTTAGTTTATTAAAAATATTGGAATCGAGTCATTCCATTATTTTCAATAAACTTACGCTTAGGTACGATTTGAAAATTAATTTAACAAATAAATTACTTATGCACTATTGGGGCCTTTAGGTTATGTATTTTAATAACAATGGTATAGTGAAATATATGAGTATAATACCTATGACTTATAATCTTAATAAAAATTGAATTTAAATAACAATAATAATTAAATTTATGCAAATGAACTATTTGTTGTCCCTGGATCACGCACCATAGAGACAAAACATATTTACTCAAAATAAATATTTTAAATTTGTTGAGTAATATTAGAGTAAAATATCACCTAGATATAACAAAAACAATAGAAAATAATATTTTTCAGGATTTGACATATTGATTCGTCTAAATATTATTGTTTCAAAATAATTTTATACACATTTACATTTACAAATAATCTATTTTTTTAAACAAGGTCAAATAGTAGTAAAATTTAAAACTGATAAGTCAAATCATTAAAAATAGTATCAACTAGGTTTTGTCATGGGTGATTCCATTCTATGATTAAACAAAAATCGTAAAAAAAATAATTTGCGTGAACGCGTTTTGTCTATGTTGTACGTGAATCTGATAGAAAAAAATATTGCACAGCTATTCTTAATTTATAAGCATTTTTGTCAAGTAAATTCAAAAAAATTATTTTCTTAAATAAATATGAATTGACATTTTAATTTGTTTGTTATTGCGGAAAAAGAAAAATAAGGATTCATTTTTAAATTTTGGTATCGAATATTACAATTCTATATTTTATATTCTTGAGTAAATCTAAATAAACGCAATTAACTTAATTCAGATGCTATTGTTTCAAAATGAGCTTTGTTAGAACCAATAATAATAATTAAACGTTAAACGATTTTCGTAGATGAAAAATGTGTCATAATTTTGAAATATTTGAATTTCTGGCCATTTTGGATACCTGCCAAAGTTAATTCCGGATATCCGAATGTTTCTCTTCACTAACGAAGCCAATTATTACTTATTAACATATAATAATAAACACTCGGGGATTCAGTGCAATAGCTTCGTTCGTGAAACGTTTGCAAATGAGACGTCTGGCCGAAGTAGCTTGCGAACGTCGTATAAATTTAACGACGGGCAACCAAGAGATAATGCGCGGAGTCGACGGGTGGCGTTTCGATTACTATACGGCAAACGTTTTCCTTGCTCTTTCACTCTCTCGCTCGCACTATCTTCCTCTCCCACGCCGAGTCTTATCTCTTTAATATAACTCGTGTATTTTTACGGCAACAACGACTACGACGACGGTCGCTACGACGCCACGTCTTACCCTTACACGCTCCCCGGCGACTGCAGTATATATAATATTGTTATATGGTAACGCGTAAACAAGATTTCAGTGAGCGCAAAAGCCTCCGCTCGCGCGTGTAATAACAAAATCTACACGGCGACTTTATATACGTATTTATACAAATAAAAAATGGTGGAAAATATACAAACAAATAAACGAACGGTGCGGCAAACGTAATGGAACGAAAACATTTTACGGGAGAGATAAAAATATAATATACTATAATATTTAATAATAATAATAACGATGATGATGATAAAAATATAAACAGCCGCAGACAGCAGCAGAAGCTATAGCGTTATTAATTGAGGTGAAAACACGTCTTCGGCGTGATATATATATAACTCGGCCACGTCGCGCATTTATGTACAACGGACGATTGAACTTGGTAGGGTTTCGAGACCGTCTTTTCGGCGTAAGTATCGACGTAACATATATATATACACTGTATACTTATATTATATACCTAAACATATCTATAGCACTGCTATAATACTGTATATTATATACGTCGACGGCCTAATGACACTTGAAACCGATGCTGATGGCAGGTGGGTAGTTTGGGGATGGGGAAGGGGGTATCGTTTGCGGCGAATCCCGAGACGGCCCTGAATTGTCGATCCGCTTATAATGCGATTACAAGCCACTCGTCGCGGTACATTTATATTTATAATTATATTGTACTCAGCACGGGTATAAGACGTCAGTAGGTGTATAGTATTAATATACTCTGGCGACGGACAGAAAGCAATCGTCGTACGCGGTCGTAGTTGGTGGTGGCGCGGGTGGTGTGACGACGGACGATCCCGAACGCCTACGTCATAACCACGACGCTGCGCTATTGTAGGCATTACGCGCGTCTTCGTAATCTGTCCGTACCCAATAAAATGTATCGAATAGAATGATATATAAATTATTATCGAGGCCCTAAGCGCCAAACGGAACGTACGTAATCGGTCGAATGTTTATGAAATGATTTTCCGCAGAGGCGGTGGCGGGGCGATATTAAAAAAATCCGTTAAAGTCTAATCGTTATTATTACACACATTGCACACGTGGACATTGTGAGCTTGGAATGTGTTTTTGGTCGTTTCGGTCGACGAGGGGAACTATATAATAGTAATAATTAAAATGCTGTGATTGAGAATTGCAGGCGTCTTATTTACTTAGACTTGCAAATAACTTGCAAAATAATGGCGTATGTTTTAAGAAAATTGCAGTGGGCCAACTTTTCGAACGTAATGTTTTTTAAAAATTCACTGTAATATGCATCATAGTACCCAACCAATTCAAAAGTTAATCCTTATACCTATAGTATCATTATACTAATATAAACTTGTATAATTTGTATATGATATTATATTTGATATATATGTAAAAAATCATATCAAAGTAAGAAAAGGGAATCATATTTACCCTTTTTTTTTACATCGATGAGTATTCATCTAATGGTCATCAGTCATCACTCATCAGCTTGACAGTTCATACTTACTATTTTTTATATATGATTTTATGTATTTGTGTGACTGACTAGATAATGCTTTAGAAGATATATACCGAAGATTGAACATTGAATTATATGTAAGTACAAGGTACCTATAGATATAAATTAAAGTTACTCTTACTCTTAGTTTTATACTGAACTCAGACATTTATAGTATATACCCCCCACCCCGCAAAAAAACAAGCTTTATGGGCAGTTACAAACATATACCTTCTTTATTTTTATTTGTATTGTAAAATTGTATTGTTTTGCTAAATAAATTATTATTATTATATTCAGCTTGGTTATATAAATGTTGTAACATGAAATAATTAAACATAATTTTATTCCATAACAGAACCCAAAGTGAAACGTTACGATGACATTAATCCTTTCTGGATTGAAGACAAAGTTCTGCGAGAGGGTCAAGTGAAGCTTTTATCCGATTCTAAACAACAGTTCTGGTGGGTTCTGATCACCAAATATTTTTAAATGTTTTATAATGCGTAACATTATTATATTATAAAACAAAATGATTACAGATCATTATGAGCAAAAAGTATTTACACTTGGAATCGATCGCTTTGGTATAATAATTCCATCGATTCGATACTTTTTGTCCCACGTTCACCTCAAAGAATCTTAATTTGTGGTGTAACAAAAAGGTGAGAAAAAAACAGATGGTAACTTTTTTTCAATGGATTTTTCATAAATTTATAAACGCTTGCAATTTCTCTGTTTCAGACTGAAAATTTGACCCACGACGGTCTACATGACATACAAGAAGTCGTCTATGTCAAAAAGTTTCAAAGTTTGAGGAGTATCAATGACAACAACTATATTGAACCAGGATCCAGTAGCGATAACGCCGTGGGCGGCCGTCGAACAATTTACAACCTGGAAAAACAACAGAAATAAACCCAAAAAATTAATACACTGGACGTGACTTTCATACAGAGATATCGACCACAATTTAGTGAGCATAATAAAGCAGATATCGTATAGAAATGTTGCAGTCGTAATGAAAATAAGTGTTTATTTATTGAAAATATTTCAGTGTATTTTAAATAGAATATTAGACATTAACAATGACTTATTAACATAAAATACCTATACTATCGTTTTGTATGAATTTATATTATTATACAAATTCTATTTTTTCTTCTAATGTTCTATATTCTAATTATTAGAATCTAAAGTTTATAAGTAATGGTTTTTAATACGTTTAATTTTAATATTTTTATTAGACATCGGCAGACACATGACTGACATGTAGATGCTCATACTAATTCTGTTGAACCACGTCTATCTAAGACTAAGCCAGGGCTCCCTTATATAGTCGGTTTCCCTCCTGTCTTTCTTCTTCTCTCTCTTCTGGTCAAACAATCTGCGTTATTTTTGTTCTCACGTTATTACGTAGTTTAGGATTTCCGCGTATGTGCAATGACCCAATTAAATTATGACGTCCGGATGACAACCACATTCGTCGCAGTAGAGTTCCTAGAAAGGACGAATGTAAGTTTCTACACGAGACCTAACAGGTAAAAAAAATACACTTGTTAGTTCTTACACGATATAATTGTAAGTTAAATATATAAGTTCCTACATGTTAAAACAAGTACGAATGTAAGTTCCTATACACTATACATATACGTTATATACTTATCATGTTTTTAAAATAGTACACACTTGTCACGATATTCGCTTTGAATTATTTCCACACTACCCTCCCCCTTACTCAACAGTAAAAAAAAACATAACTTCATCCATTTTTACTGTACGCGTCGAAACAAACGTAATCATGGCATGCATAGATTTCATAGTATTTATTATATAAAATTAATTATTTTATAATTAATTTGTAATTAATTTTATAATAAAAATCAATTAAAAATATGCATAATATAGTTTATTTAAGCCTGTTTAAACGTGCAGATGCGTTATAAATGTGGATAAAGCAATATTTACAATTAAAAAATAATATTTTATGATTGATGTTATTGTAGATAAGAGACCGTTTAATTCTCTGACATAATGTGGTTTACGATAGTAATTTCGTGAAGAAGTTATATTTTGGATTATGTGTTATTATATATCATGTTTGGTTCTACACAGTTATCCAGTTAAAAAAAAAAAAGTAATAGTATTTTGAAAATCTAATTTTGAGTGAAAGTTTATATTATCTTATTTCTGTATTTTTCTGACAGAATGCGTTTTTACATGCAAAAAGTATACTAAATGTAAAAATAAAATAAAGGAAATGTCAAAAATGTTTAACATTCAAAGAAACATATTATTTTGTCTCGAAAACCATAAAATAGGTAGAACGCTGTACACTTTAGTTACTTACCTTTTATATATATATATATTATATTATTAGTTTTTGTCTTGGTATTTTGTTCCGTAATATATTTGACATTTTATTTGCGTTATTGTACATCCTATTGTACATTTGTACCTTACATAAACTGTTTTTTTTTTTGTTTGTGTGTGTTAGTTATAAAATATACTTGAACTGATTTCGTATTGTATTCGTTTAGTTTATATTTCATTTAAATTCGGAAAATGAAATGCCTAACTTACGTATTCTACTCCATTAAATATGATATTCTTTATAAACAAAAGTGTGTTATAAACTCAAGATACATTTTTGATTTATGATAAAATTAATTTATATCTAATAGTTTTTAAAACTTTATATCGTAGGACTTCACCTATTATGGTCGGCATTACTTTCAATCTATTAAGCAATTATTCTCAAGATCATTGCATTCAAGATTTTATTTACTGAGAATGCAATTAATTTCAAAACTTTTTTAACGTTCCTAAGTAGAACAATAAATCGTGTAAAAAATCTGAACGTCCATTCCAAAAGCCCTATTTAATTCTATTCTCAAAAAATGCTACCCGATTAAAATTTATTCAGCTAAAAAAAAAACATCAATAAGTTGGAATATTACGTTAAGAGATTTCAAAAATAAAACATTCCATCGTGTGGGTAGTAAATATTTTAAAGCATACATCATGCAGTAAGTCTTACAATATATAACATAATATTTTAAATGCATAAATACACATTGGATATTTATGAAAGATAGAAAAATGTTATAAAATGATCGTGTTTCGAATTTTAATGTTGGTTTCTAAAAAACCGTGGAAAATATTGAAAATTTTTGTACATCATACTCGGGGTCTTAACACTTTTCTATAATAGTGTGTAATGCATATTTCACGGTGTTTTATAAATATTTTTTAACTGTTTTATTTAAACATGTTTAATTTACTAGAGTTGTATTGTGTTTCCATTTTTGGTATGAAATCACTGATTGTAAATGAAAAATAATCACTTATAGTTATGAATTGTAAAAATTTCTACTATAATATGAAATATTTTTCTTGTAATAATGAGATATAAATGTCAATAAACTTGTCATAATGAAAAATTCCGCCAGGCGTGGAAATTTGAAATAAATAATCCGAAGATGTAGAAATATATATATTTTTTTTCATAATAATTTGCATATTTATTTTATGTACAGCATCACTTGAAGTAAAATATTATCGTTTAAAAGGGACCTATCATATTTTACGTAGATTAAATCGCATTGAATTTTCTGACAGAAAATTTGGCGACGTTTAATGAGCTTAAAGCATGGCGGATGTCATAAAGTCGTGGACGTTCTAATAGTGACCTTTGACGATTTAAGTAGCTACTGTTACCTAACCGATAAAGAGCATTAGGCGGGTCTTGTAAACGATAAGGTTTCGTCGGACAGGATCCTTGAAGCCCGGTGTACATAATGAAACCACCCAGTGAACGGGCCAAAAGTTTTGGGTCAAAACAAATATTTAACATTTTCGTATATGTATATGTATATAGCAAATGATTGTAGACGCGCCTTTGGTTTAATGGATCCTAGTTGATTGGAATTGCGTTCGGAAGAAAATTCGACGTAATGAGTTTTTTTCCTGACGGACAATAATAATAATATCAATACCAATAAAGTATAGAAAACCATGCAAGAAACATATTACATTAATCTATATACCCATCTAGTAAAGATTATGTATTTTCTCGAAAATATAATTTAATTTTAATGGTTTAAAGATCACAGGATATTGAGTTATGTCCCTAATACGTTTATTTTTAACTGTAGGTATGTAATTCCTTTTTCTTTATTGAGCTTAAATATTTGAACACAAACGGTTTTCGATATTGTTAGAACATCCGATGTACTATAATTTATATAATATTGTATTATGATGTGTTTCTATCTAAAAATGGCATATATTAAACAATAAGATATGGTACATTTTTTTCCATCTTAGATTGTAATTTAATAAATAATCTAAATAATAATATACGCAAATTGTTTTATCTAAAGTATACACATAATACAAATTTAATAATCTTAATAACAACACACTTAAATTGCATTAAAAAAAAACCCTCAATATAATGACAATAAAAATAGCTGTTATCTTATAATGTGGTAAGAATTTACTAATACAGCCAATTATTATAAATCATATATGTTAGATATATTTTTATTATGTTTTTCTTAAGTTTCTGATTATTTTACAATATTTTGCATTCGTTTCTCAAAAAAAAAAAAAATCTTTGCATACATCGTTTTTTAATTTAATTTCAATAATATGAAATAATATAAATAACAAATTTTTATTGTCTCAAAATATGTTATTTTCGTCTTTTTTAAATATAACTAACCAATTTTCGATTATAAATTATTGTTATTATAATAATATGATACAGATCTTTGTAATATTGTCGAGTATAATAAATGATATTAAAGTTTTCACCCTCGTGTAGTATTTCTAGTTCTCCAATAGTAAAATATACTTGAACTTGTGTAATAGATCATAAAATGTAACTGTATAATAAAAACAAAAGAATAAGTAGTACCAACTAAACGATGATATACCAAACACATACGTTTTTTTTTTTTTTAATTTTTACCGTAATTAGCATGCACATTACAAGGTTATTACTTGTATAATTACATTTGATTAACTACAATAAATTATACTACTTATATTATTTGATTAATTTCTGTTGATGTTTTTATTTTTTTATTTTTAAATATTATGCATATTTCATTTCAGCTAGATACTATGTTTATATCATCATATGATATCTATTATCTAAAGTATATTTTTTCAGCATAAGACATAATACCGCCCGTTCGATAAATTTCTTTGAAACATTCCGATTACAATCAGTAAATATCTGAGATTAATTCAATATTTAGATTGATTGCCATGTTTTATTTAAAACGGTAAAAACTCTTTTACGGTTGTTCAGACATTTATACTTTTGCTGGATTACTTTTCAGTATTTCCGAGTGCTACTTATTAGTGTAAACTTCTTAATTTCGAATCGATATCATCAATTATTCCACGCGGTAAACATCTTGTACTACTACTCACAACTAGCCACTATCAATTCGATCTCTTGTATCAGATGGACTTTTAATTTCTTAAATAACAAGTGGAATTTCAAAACATTTAAATGTCAAATATTTGACCGTATATAACCGTTATCCGCCTTCCGGAACTTAGCCTGTGAGATAATTTCGGCTCTATTGCACGCGCATATACGAAAGCATCACTTTGAAACTTAATATACTTAAACACTGTACATGGAAAAATATATGTGCGACATGTATAATTGATTACAAGTCGCGTTGACCATTATATAATATAAATATGGTTCTTTTATCCTTAAGTACCGGTCCAGACGACTCCCCGGAGTTTGATTTATTGAGAAATCGATACCAGATGATATCGTTTTAAACCATTTATGCAGCATAACCCTTATTGGGTGCTTTCTAACATTCAATAATCACTTTCGTACGCGGTGGACGTTGTTTTTACACTGTCACGCGTGATTCAGCATAATATTTTTATCTGTTTTGCAAGAATGATCGGAAAGAAAAAAATCACACATTACGCATATAGGTGATACAATAACTTTGGTAAATAAACCGAACCTTAAATACTGGTTTCACGCTAGGATTACGGATCGTGTCGTGATTTTGTAATTTCAATAAATTTCCCTTCACCTATAACATATAACAAATACACGTACTGCAACATATACAATGAAAACATAGTTGTTACACATAATATTATTGTAGAACTGTTACGGTTATGACTTATGATATTGATTATAACTACCAACAACTTCTAGAATTAACTAAAGACTATTATTATCGATTTGTATCACGTGGACATCAATTAGGAGAATATTTTGTTTGTTTTCGGATATCGGATATACGAGTATACTCTAGACATTTTGCACCCAGTCGTTTATCACGTACACGTGGCAGGCATACTAAAAAAAAGTGATTCATTCTACGTGTTGTTGTTCTTTATTTTAATTTTAATTTTTTTTTACTTATAGAGATATTCACTCGCGTATTTCGCGCATAAATCTCAGCGGAAAACCATTGCATGTTACATCTATACACTGAAGATCCTGTTCGTCGCATTATACTATTATAGGCCGTTGCTGTAGCAATGAGCGCTTTGGTCCACATTTGTATGTGTCAAAAAAGTATGCCAGTGGATGACGTATACTGGTATATGGGTGTACGTGATATGTTAGTAAATTGTGTACTTGTAACCCGATTGCACCGAGCACCAATATAAATTACGGATATACTGCACGGTGTATACGCACACAAACACGTATAATATGTAGGCACTCTGTGGCGTACAGGTTACGGTGTAATGTTATACGATATTTAATCAACAGCGACAGCTACATGTATCTAACTAAACAATTATTTTTTTCTCGATTTTCTCAGGTTTATTGCGGTGATATATGTAGTAGTAATGTACGTATGTATAGGCTGCACAATGCCGAGGCCTGGACGTGAAGTCGTTACCTAAAAGGCTCATAAAGCGCTACGATATACGTATTAGTGTATTACTACTCATCGTACACAAGAAAATTCAGTACCGAGCATATGCATCCCTTCTCACCCTTCTCATTGTATCTATTAACAATATGTGTGTTAAAATTAAGATTTTTTTTTTTGAAAATTTTGTTACATCCAAATCTAAATAATAACGAACATTGTATATGAGTTATTAAGTTACTTTATGGGAACTTAGAATAATATTTTCGTTAATAATGCATCATATTTATGTTTGTACCTACTTATTTAATTATGCACTAACAATTTTTACATTACTAGGTCATTCAAATGGCATACACTAATCTAAGTATTTGAAAATGTGGTCTTTGAATGTATTTAATTGCTCTGGAAATCTAAATTTAAATACATTCATAAATAAATGAAAAAACTGGATTGAGGTTGCTTGAATCGCTCTGTATAAGTTATATACATACTATCGCCGTATATATACATGTATTTTGACATTTTTTCATGGGATATAATTACTATGCGAGTAAAAATATTATATGCATCCTTGCCAAATATCAAACGCGCAAGTCACCATAAATTACGATAATTGTTTTTTTTATTATTATTATTAATTTATTGTTACGATCAAACGGGTTTCAGCAAGATTCTTGTGGAATAAATTCACACTAGAACATCACAATAATCAGTGGCATGTTTACAGGGTAGGTTGACTAGACCCGGTCCTGCCCAATTTTTATTTGACTGTTTGGTTATTGTTATCACAAATAAAAATGTTGTTATTCATATTTATTATTAAATATTATTATCATAGCCATGTCCCATTTGATAGGACCAATCATCCCTAATAGTTATAAACACACACACTCAGGGACATTTTTAGGAAGGGGGAATGGGGGGTGCCCTATGCACCAAATTGTAAGCTTCTTAAAGGGACACCGCACTAGAAGTTACATTTTTAAGATTGAGTTTTTTTTTTAAGAGGAAAAAAGGACGCCAAAATTGTAAATATGCTTCTGTACACAATAAAGAACAAAACAAGCCTACACATTTTTTTTTGTGCTGGATACGCTACTAACAATAATAATATCGTAATATGTTTATTATTACATAGAATGGTGGTACAGAAAATAAAGATAGTCCTGTGAACTGTAAAATACGTAGAAAAAATGTGTAAGCGAGTGTAAACTGACTTTTTTCAAAAGTATATGACAGATATATACTGCGTTTAACCAGAGCGGCACTACACTTTTCTATTTTAAATAACGTAAGATGTATCTACACGCTTAATAACTAATAAAATGTTTCTATTTCGTCACGAAGTTTTTTGAACTAGATTCATTTTAGATTAAAGATTAATTTATACATATCAATGAAATTCCGAATATTGACATCACTCTACCATACTCACATGCATCACGTTCGAGTAAAAACAAAAAAAAAAAATAAAAAAAATAAATACGGAAATCTGGTTTTGTAAACATCGACCAATCTGTACAGTTATATGAGATTTTTCCCTTAAAATACATTTCATTTTTTAATCACAGCCTATTATTTATCTAACTGAAAAATACAGCATCTGTCGTGTGGCAGCGCTGTATACGTTTGCACAAAGGTATAACAAGCTTTTATATGTATTATTTAGTATATAGTTATCGCATACGCATACTACATAAAAATTAGTGACTTCCGACCACTGATTATTTCAATCGTTTTAACGATGTGATGTGATTCATCATACGCGTATATAGCATTGAGTATACCTAATACGCGGGCATTACACAATCAATTTCGGCCATCGATACAAGACGGCCGATCGATAATCGAAATATCGTTACAGGTGTACGAGCTATACTTATTAATGCGATCCATCATATCATTGTGATATCTCACCTGCGGTCTGCGCAGGGTAAAGTGTACACGAATCCATTAAACAACCCCTCGTCGGGGTGTTCCGGATATACGGTGGCGGTGGAGGGACGCGCGCAACGATAGAGGTTGTATTATAGCGGTGCGTCGGCGATCTTATGACGACGGTGACGACGACGGGTTGTCTCATTATATAGACAGAGCCGCGGCTCACGTCCTCGTTGATCATTTACCACGCACACTGCACTTACGAATATAATATTATAATAATAATAATAATATATACATATTATTGTCTACGACGTGGGACCGGTCTTTCTTGTACATGTCGTCCGCCGCCGCAGATCGATTTCCAAACAATTATACAAACGATTATAATGGTACAATAAACGGACGACGTTTAAGTACGACTACACACGCGACCGAGTATATGTGTGTGTGTGTGTGTGTGTGTGCGTTTAGAGAGTGCGTCAGTCGACGAGTGTGTGTGTGTGTGCGCGTGTTGGGACAACCGGCAGATCGGTATCTATACGGTTGGAGTGCGTGTGCATCGACTTGCATCGTTTCTTCTTTTATGGGCTTTCCTCGTGTACGACAATCGTCCCTCCGTCTCTTCTCCGTTCGCTCAGTTTCACCGCGTGTTGGTTCTCCGCGCACGGAACTATCTAGCCTTACTCATACGGCGACGCTATACAGCACGAGTTGAAAAAAACTGTCTACAAATGCGTACGAAACGTAGAAATAAAATAAGTACCGCCTGTTATATCGAACGCACTAACCGTTCGACAACGCGCCGCGGGAGTGCTTTTAACGTTATTACGTGTCCCCTACGCGTGTTTAAGCCGCGCAACGATACACGACAATAGGATAACAAATCGGATACCGGCCGCCGCCAAGACCGATTAAGAAATCCATGTGTCATAAGCGCAATGGCACGCGTTTTGGTCCTACGACTCGATGACCAAGAAATATATTATTACTACGAAGACGAAATATTTTAAAATGAAAAAAAAAACGTTACAATCACATAGTTTATTATATCAGCTTATAATATAGATGTCGTAAGACGATAAAAACGAAAACTTTTCTATTCGTTTTATTCGAGAGAAAAGAAAAAACGTTATTGAGACGATATAAGTGCGGCAGTAGTCCAAAACACTTAAAATCGGTATATTTATTTTGATAATCATAAAATTATTCGTTCCCTGTGTAATATATGTATATATATATAAACTGGCCGATTTGATTAATTATTTACTTATTTTTTAGTGTTTTTGAATAACAGATGATAGACATATCAGATACCGCCAATTAGAAGTAATAAAAATTAAACGCTAGATTAAAATAATCAATTAGTCACGAATAAAATTATTTAGTTTTTGAATGGATGACATGAGATATAAAAAAATAAGCACTATATAATCAAAAATAATACATTATAATATATTAACAGGTGGGATAAAATATTTGATACATTACAACGATGGTTATCTGAAACAGTCATAACGAACATTTTATGGTAATATACGTATTATTTTCTGATATTTCGATACGACATGATATCGTTGAACGATTTATAAACTTGAATTTTAACTCTATATCTACATATTTTATAAGTTATGTATATCATAATATATTAAAGGTTTATCATTCAAATTCAAAAATATACTTTTGAATTTATAATATTTCAAGATATATTTTTATTATAATTATTATTACATTACAGTGTACAAATACCATGTAAGACAAATACGAATAGTTCAACCTTAATAATATTATATCTATTGGCTATTGTAGCTACAACAATTAAGCGTTTATTAGTTGGACAATCGAAAACGATTAAAACAGGTTTTATTTAATTATTTACAAATAATAATAAAACGATTTATGTTAAGCCAATTACGAAGTCGATTCGACGGTTATTAATAAAAGAACAAATTATCATTATATAATAATGTTTAGAAGTTGTCAAAAATCCATGTATTGGTAATAAATTGTTTAAATAGTGTTCACAAATTGATTTATCTCTACAAGTCTAGCGATAGTAACGACTTGGGGAATTTTTGCCTGTTAAATTATTGTGATTAAAAATCGGGCCGGATACGAAAACATGTTGCTGTGCACTCGTCTCACTTTGCTTGCATTCACGCAAAGTAGTGTTTCATTATTATTTTTAATTTGAAAGCAATGATTAATCGTTTCTTTTAAAAAATAATTTCAAATGAAACTTAATTAACCACAGTGTTTATGTGATTTTTTATACATCAAGGTGTTTAGATGAAACTAATTATTAAAACAATAAATTATCAATAGACATTTAATATTTTTGTTTGAAGTTACCTGACATCTACCTAAAAATAGCTATTTATAAATACCTAATATTTTTACTTCTAAAAATGATGTTACTTTTTTATTACTGTTCGGTATAATAATTTTTGAAATATATTTTAAAGCATTGGTTTTAATTCCGTTGCTTTTTTCATTTAATTTTTATGGCATTTTCAGTTTTATTGCCATGTGATTTCTAAATATTAAGTACAAAGTAGTTTATTTTCTCCTAATTATTATTTATTATTTTGAAATATCTCGAAAATGAGACAAAATTTACATTTTTATATATATACTTGTAAAAGTCAACATTTTATCATACGAGGTATTGAATTATTTTCATCACTATAAACACTATAGGCACCTAATCACTATGTACTCATATTTATACGTTGTAAACCTATATTGTAAAGATACTTGTAATTTTTAAGTGTTGAGTTTGATATTTTTGATTGAAGATGAATATTATACATATCATTGATTATACATAAAAAAAAAATTGAGACTAGAGCTAATAATTTTAAAAATGTTGTATAAACATTATTACAAACAACAAAGGTAAGTGATTACTGTATAAATTCAGATTACCAGAATGACGTCCGATTCTACTTAGAATGATATGAACGTCGAACGATGATAATAATATAATATACTGGTATTATGATCTAGTCGCTGCATTCTGCATAGGCTATATAGAAATATTAAATTATAGCTCTGGGAAATAAATAATAATACGTAATAATATTAGATTATATGTACGGCGGAAATCGATGACAATTTATTCGTGAGACGAAACGGAAAATGATTGACAATCGATCTAAGGCGTCTGACAAATGATTGTATCTGCTGGTAGGTAGGGATAATAATGATGTATATTGCCGCACAACAATATGTGTATTCAGAATTTAAGTACTTATCGGTCAATCATTTGTCGACGAGATTTAGTGATATTGAGCACCATAAATATTATGTTCAGCGCATATATTATTGTTTAGCAGGTAGTACAGTTTAACAGCATTTTCACGTCACTTTTAGTACAATAGTATACAATATAGTCTGGGCTCCGGTTGATTTATATATTATAATATGCACATAATAATATTTTTTTATTGTTGATTATTATAATTACCTGTTGTTTGCGAGTCGTAATATTGTTTACTGTTGACTAACGGTGGAAGTCTAGTAGTTCCCTGCACGGACATCGTTACACTAAAACGACTGCAATCTGACACATGCTATATTGTTGTATAATAGACGATAACTATTGTATAATAATAATATTATTATTACTGTGGACATTAAATCCGTTTGAAAAAAAACACAGTTTATATCGTGGGCAACATTACCAGTAAATAACCGATTAAACGTATAATTTAAATTACAAAAACGAAGATGTTTGTCATAAAATCATTTTAGCCGTAAAACCATATTATTGCCTAGAAACCGTAGTTGTCACTTAAAATGCTATTATCTCCCTTAATGGTGGGCAGTCATTAAAATAAAATAATTCATGCGGTGTTTAATTCGTTGTTTATAACGTAGGTATAAGATATAGGAAATAATACATTATTCTCTATTGGATCCGACCACGACAACGTATTCCTTATCAGTTATTTACGACCCTTTTTTAAATGCATTTTTGACGCCGTTTATTTATTGGTGTACCAACGTAGTACATATTATACGAATCTTTTATAATCATCGCGGCTGTTTCTCGTGCTGTTGTCCTCTTGATTTATACTTACGGGTACTTACGGAAAGACGCACACAACGTTTCAAATGCACTGCCTACGACGTCGTAGGTCTTGATAACTTTCTAAAAATAAAAATAATATTAATAATAAACATATTTATGTTTTCCAGGATGTTACGCATGGTAATATTACGTGTAATATACGAAAAAACGACCTAATGATCTTCGTTATTTTGCGTGCTGGGGACGCCGCAATAGATATCCACTGCACACATGCAACCTACATAAACTGCAGTCCAAGCCCTTCCGTTCCTCGACCGGAAATCGACGCGTTTGCGATATCACTGAGTCAAAATAATAATAATAAGACTTTGGAATATTTTGCTGGACGTGTCGACCGTCAATCGACAGGAATCGCAATAACAATGCGTATGTATAATGTATAATAGGTGAACTATAATACGCTCCACGTGAATTTCGTCAGAACCCACGGGAAATGTATTCGATACTCGCCGGACCCGGAACCGTTATAATATTATATGCAGTCGTATACACAAATTTTTGCCGTACGGATTTCTACGCACGTCTTACGCACCGCGTTGTCGCGACAGCAACATAAAACAACAACATCAACAATGGCCCAAGAATGATTAATACGCATCGGTACCGCAACGCTATACGGTTATATTCGAATGTGTCGAATCGCTGCGCGTGGGCGCTCGTCGAACACGTCAGATTAGTCGACGCTGTCGATTTTTTATTCCGTTTTGTTTTTTATTGTTGTTTTGCCAATCGAGAATATAGGTGCCTACTTTTGACCGATGGAAATGCACTTCGTCAATGTTGACTAATGGTCGGCGATAGACCGCACCGTACCGTAATACCGAGACGGACGCGTTGGCGGAGAACACGCGTTGCCGCAGCCTCGGTGCACACGGACCATCATCCGTTCACCCATCGGATACGACACAATATAATAAAATATACGTACATAATGTCGTGTACTTGTAATTTGTATACATACATTATAATATTACAATGTGAACACCGAATGCGACAAAATACGTCATTTTTTTTTTTTTTACCGCTTCTCGCTATTTATCGTGTCTCTTCGATGATATTGTAAATTTGACGGCAAAAAGGCTGATTTATATGAGCATAGTTCAATGTATTATAGGTATCTATAACATAATATTATTATGTTTCCGTCTTATAGGATCGGTGTCGGATTAATTTTGATATTTTATTGAGACTCCGTGTATGGTCTTGATAGGTTCTTGAAAGAAGTCGTACAAAACTTATTTTTGCGGTTTCTTTGGTTTAAACTTTAAACAGTAAGTAATTTATAAGTGTACATAAATATATGTGGAGAGAGAGAGAAAACTCCCTCTCGTATCACGAAACACTATATGGCGCAGTGACACCGACTTGAATCGTTAATACAATTATTACAAGAAATTACTAATAACAGAATAATGTATTGATTTTTTTCCCAAAGAAAAATGCAATAATTGATTGCAATAGCGCAACCAGACATTTTTGTTGGCTGTGAGAGCGTTTGTAAATGGAATGTGTATATTAAATGTAGATAATTTATGTACAATCATAATAACAACTATAAACTGTTATAGTATTGAATTTATTAATAATTATCATAAAATAAGTGATTTACTTTAAAAAGTGTTCGGGTAAGTTCCATAAATTTTGCAGTGAATATATTTACATATATTACAATTATCAGTCAACTTTTTAACGTTTTTGATCCAATACAGAATAAGCACATCGAATTACATCATAATGTATTCTAGAAGGATTGTCATGTGTGTCTCTTTTATTCTTGGTCACCAATCGTCGGACGGTCACATCGCGCACGATCAGCTATCTTGTTTCGGCCGTACTAGCACTGCGACCACCGCCGCCGAAAACTCGTCAGGCAATAGGTAGGTATGTGCGCGGTTCGGCGAAGATTTTACTGATACATAAATTCGAAATTGGCAAATTGTATTTTTCACTGGTTAGGATAACTACCGGTCGTGTTCTTTTGTCTCATCGTCGTTATCGACATTGCGAACTAAGCGACCGCTCTTCCGCACGGACAGATAAAAAATGTCACACGATTACTATTATACCCACATACCCCTATATATACTCACTGCAACAGCGCGTCTCTTCGGTCACAGCATATCATTCCGATCGCCTTTAAAAAATATCTTAACCGAACAGGTACATATATATATATATTATACATACCTAAATACATTGTTATAAGCAAGCACTTTATTTTTTTTTCCTGTCTAACGATCCACGTCGTACATCACAATCCACGCAATATAGTGGATTTTTGACACATGCTCTACGCGCGCTCGTTTCCCGCGGCATTTAACCTGATTTTTAAACGCGAATTCTCACATTATTCGTGTCTTCTCGCGATATCTTACATAGGTTTCCATCGTTATATTACGCGATATTAGGTATACATGCACACAAAATACGTAATATAATGTAGTTCACCACGCATATTATACTATATACGTATAATAATAATATACAATGTGCATAATAAATGTATATGTAAGGTTAAGTAGGTAAGTCGCTGTATTTATGTGCAATATACAGCGATCGTATCGTTATATGTACCTATAGGTATATATTATACATAGGCATATATTGGTACATCCGAGGGAAGCGCGTAAATAAAACAAGTCGCGGAATTTAACAAACGTGTCATGCGACTCGAGTGGAGCCTAACAAAATCATTTATCATTTGATGAAATTTGTATTTTTCAAAATAAATTTATATTTCAAACTCGAAACATTAAATTTAATTTATGTGTCTCCGCGTCAATTGAGTTACAAACACGTACTTATATATTTAAAAAAATTGTTTTCGTTATTACCTCGATATTTACATAACCGAGAATTTTATATTTATAAAGAAGTAATTTTTCAAATAAACGTGGTAGTATGCGATGCACAAACGTTCGATAGTCGCGATCCATTATAAGTTGCCTCTTTATAATATGACGTATAATGCAAATTAAATGCATTATAGAACGCGAAACAATAATATTTACACGATTAAACCTTTGCACCTTTATAGTCATTTAAGGAAGTTTTGAATTGCATTTCATACCATCATTTACCCTATGTAAGCCATATTTAAATACTTCAAACGTGTCAACAGTGTATACACAGAGCAACATGGTAAAAATCGAGTAGGTAGGTGTGCGAATACTACACCTATATGTATTTGTCTTTTACATACTGTTTTTTATTTACACAGACGTTTGTTCAGACGTTTGTTAGTAATCGATATCTTGAACGAATATACATTTTATAAAGTGACATGTGCAAAATGATTTCGATTAAAAGTGACTTCACGATATTATGTGCATTTATAAACACCCGTGAGCGGTATTGGGTCTTTCTGCTATTTATTTATTGTATACAACTTTCCCACGCAACGTGAGCGTCTCTTGTAATTCAACCATTACATTCGATATAATTCTAAAAATACATAAATCAAATTCTATAAAACAATTAATTCTCTTTTTAATGAAATATATCTACCAGAATGTGTTTAGACTCAATAGGATTATCATAACATAGGTTTAATGACAAACAATAATATCAACAATTGACAGACAAAATAACGAAGCATTTTTATTAATTTGGATAAAACTATTAAATTATATGTTCAGCGTTCAATGGTATAATATTCAACTATCTATCAGAAATTCCAAATTCCAACTACCACAGACCAAATACCTAAATATATTATATATTTACGCGCTCAGTGTATCCATATAACTGACAGTCTTAAAAATCAACGGTACACGCTGGTTTAAATAAAGTTATTACTTATTACCTAAAGTATTTTATGATATTGAAACATTTATAACAATACATTTTATGCTTTTACTTACACACAAATATAATTAAAACTAATTTTGCGTTTTACATAATAAAAAAAAAAAAAAAAACATAAGAACATAAGTTATATAAGTAATATATTTATTCATCTCCAAGTTAAATTATAGGTAAACAATGTTATAATGTATAACATAAACTATTAAGGCATACCAAAAAGATAAATTAGAAAGTGAAATCGTATATTACATTTGTGACTAAAATAAACAGTAATAAAAATAACATATTATGTTTTTATAGCGCATAATATAGGTTGAAATATTTTTATGCGTCTATTATGATTTTATTTCACACTGTCTTTCATTTTAATACTATAGTTTATGTGCACTACGAAAGTCCAAAATATTAAAACTTAATCAAAACCATAGTATACAATATTCTATATTTCATTAATTAATTTCAATTACATGCGCATTCAATTTAAAATTAAATTTTCTTGTTTACAGTAAATATTTCATTAAACGAGATTAAAATAGTTTGTTTCGTATTATGCGTTATACTTCTCACGTTATAAATCAAAACAGTTATATTACCTACTGGCTACTACCCACCGTAAATTCGTTTAAACCACAGTATTATAATGATAAAATATTATAAAATGATAATAAAATGACTGAAAATGTTACATTTGAATTTGTTTAACTATAAACTAATTGAAATATCTTAAGAATATGCTTCATATATTATTTTAAAGTCGATATGATAAAATCGCAATGCAAAATTATGAAGCCTATAATATCTGTTCAAGTACAATAACAAAACACACCTATCAGAATCTGTATACAGACTTAATAAATAATAAAACACTTTACATAGTTGTAATTAATTATGTATTATAGACGTGTAGTTACATAGATAAATGAGAAAAAATTTATCGAAGAAATAATTATATATTATAGTATCTGACATAAATATTTTTTATTATCTCTTTTGTTATTTTGTTCTGTGCTTTTATTAAGTGAACGTAAATATTATAAATCATAAATTCCATTTCAAAATAAAATATATTATACATTTTTAATAATAAATGTAAATGTATGCACCAGTGTATGTACATGCATATTTTATTATGATTCAAAGGTTGAGGGGAAATCGTTTGTTACAGTCACAATAACAATTTGTAATTGCGATAATTTTATGTTATAATGAAGTACCTTTGTATAATAATATTAATATTTGATTGTCTTGATTGACAAATGTTGGTGGTTAGTATTTTTCTGGGCTGCTTGAAATCTTTCACTATACTATGTAATATAACTGTTTATAGTTTAACGGCTCCAGTGTGATTTGTTTTATTATGGTTTAGTCCTTTTTCAGTTTCCGCACTTAACTCCTAAAAAACAATTTCAATAGCTGAACTTTTTCCGTCCACTCGGAATATGTCGTAAACTGCCTTAAAATAAAATCAATATATATAATCTTTACAACAGTTATATTGATAATGTGTGATGGTTTTCAATTGGGCGGCAGTTTCGCAAGAACCATATTAAACATATTATTATTCTATAAGAAAATTAAATTAGAAAAACTCATAGAACATTTTAATAGGTACCTATAATACACATAATGCATATTATATTATATTATTCAAATCACTAGTTTTATAGAAAATACACATTTGAAGTCAATTATTTATTCTAATTAAATATTTTTTCTAACTCGCATAAGTCTACGGGTTAAATTAAACCGTTATCATCGAAGTACAAAGTACATTATTATTGCTAAGTATATTCTAGTAAAAACCGTTAATGTGCAAACACAATACTATGTTTTATGGGTTACGGTAATATACGTTCACAGGTGACGTGAAAAATTATCTTCATTATTTAAAATTACATTATAATTTATCCTAACATATAAACGTGCGTACACGCGCACTTAAAATTTAAATACACACGTTTGAATTTTTTGTATTCAAATGGGATGGTAAATATATCGTTACATTTATTGCAGTCTGCATAGCGCATATAGGTGTTTTGCATGAAATTGTTAATTACTTTACATACACCCGAGAGTCATATATATATATATATATATAATAGGTACCTACTTGCCTAGTCAATATAACTATAGATTAGAAAGTATCTTTTGTCGAACGAAAAACAAAAAGAAAATACGTGTTCAATAGGTAAGCGAACAAATACAAACAATGTTGCGATGTTTTATAAAAGTAATCGGTAACTTAAATGTCACGTGAAAGTTTTCGTCATTCGCGACGTAAAATTAACCGTTGTTTAAGATTTGTGATTTTCAAGTTGTAATTTATTTACACAACAATCTTGTTGCCCACCACTATCAGTTTCTAGAGAAATGCGTAAACACGCTTATATGCTGGGTCGGTACGCGGGAGTGCGGGACCGTGTTTAATAATCTAATTACAATATTATATGGGTGTACTCACTCGGAAGTTGATCGCCGGAAATTTCGCTCGGGGACACGCGAAAAACCAAGTTGCGCGTACCTACGACATATTATTATTATCTGCAACTGTATCGATGTTTTTCGGTCAAAATATTTTGAAAATACCGTGCATCCACCGTGTCGGGTAATAAACAGTCGTCGTGAATAAGTAATAATTCTGTTTTCGTGGCAAAAATACCTACCTCCCCCTCCCCACAACGCCCATGCACCCGATATCGTTACGTAAACTTTGATTATTTGACATTAACCGCAAATAATAATGCAGATACTTTCGCTTTCCTCCGACGATATCGTATAAAGTCGAGTTGTACGCGGGCCATCGGAAAATGATATTATATTATATTTTATGAACGGTTCTTGTAGTTCAAATATTTTTCAATAGGTTCACAAGTGCACAACCCTTTTTGTGCGGACCGCTGTGGAAGCATTAAAATGTAATGTAGCTACAGCTCAGTGTCTTACCTACCAGTTTATGATGGATAATATTGTGTGTCTTATTTTAATTCCATTACGGTAAAACATTAATATCCTGACGCGCAACTAAGTTATTTTTAAATCGTTCAAACGCCTGTAGGAAAAAAATAATCAGTGTTTCATGATTTTTTTTTTTCAAGTCCCAAACACGTTTAGTATAATATGTAATAATATTATTCTGGTAAAAATATTTAGAGTGAACTGTATATAGGAATAAGGTTATAATATTATATTGTACCTATATGGCTATAATGAAATACACGTCATTAAAATATGTTTTTAAATCGTTATCATTTAATACTATAAAATACTAAATTTAATTGTAAAGCTTTTACGTCTTAAGACATACCTATCGTACGCGATATTATAATATACCATATAAGTGTTATTGGAAATCGTGTCCATCTAACTGCAGAAGTTTTATTAATAATTAATATTATTATAACTATTCTGCAAATTTCGAGTATCATTAAAACACATACAGTTAATTAAGCATATCGACGACTTCCCTATAATCGTAGATGCACATATACGTACCTATTATTATAACGGATCATTATGATCGCGTGAGTTTAAACTTTTACATTTTTATAATTCGATTTATTAAATTATGATTCAACATCCACACTACTCCCAGGGATGACTCATTGTCATCGTTTGTGATTGAGGAGTCAAAAATACCGATATATCACCGGACTTAAAATACCATACATGCTCTGTGAATCATTGTACTATAATATGATTATAAAAGTATGATATCGAATATTATATTGGACACGTATTGTTGGTTTATTAATAGAATAGCCGAGAAAAAATATATTAGTGCCATACGTGTATTTTTTGTCAGAACAACGTGTTCTGGATAACAATAATGATAATGTGTTTCTATGTCTCATATTGTAGTAAAAATATGAATATATAATAACAATGAGTGATGTGACTTTCGTGGAAATGTTAAACATAACTAATTTAGTAATTTATACGGAATTCGGTGTTTGTAATCTTGTTTTGTTTTCTTCGGGCATAAGAATATATCTAAAAATGTAGTTTCCTGTTATAAGTACCTCTTACTTGCATAAAATTCGAACGTAAAAACAAGATAATATCTACTTAACTCTTTAATTAAAATAGCTTATGAAACCAAAAACTTGACACACTATTAATTAATTACATTTAAACAAGTTATTTACATAATATTTATTTCATTATTTCACTCTAAAACTATGAGTAGGTACTCAAAAATAAAGTATGTATAATATAATATTATATATAGTAGCCCTCGAGTCATATTATTGTTAATTATTTGTGTCTATTCAAGAAATTTCTATTTCAGAAAAAAAAAATTAAACTGAATAAAATATAATCAGAGTATAAAATGTATTACATTATACTCGATTCTTCTTTCATTTTTTAATTATTATGAAATATTTCCATAGATGAAACAATTTGATATCCAATTATTTTTATGTATTTGTTTTATGATGGAATATATTTTTAAACAATAGGTATTGTGTATGTTTTTATAAGATTAAATTCAAATTAAAGCGTGTTTTTGGCTAGTCGTGATATTATTTACCTATACGCCTTAAAACAGTAACGTATTATAGCCATTAGCCGGGATGTGTGTATGCGAAGATCGAGTCGAGGACGATACAAATTATTATCATGCGCCTGTTTTCCCATAAAATAGTTTACATAATATTTGAAATAGAAGTCAAAGATATGCCTAATACGGACAAATATTTCGAAAAAATATTAGTATATATATAAACTAAATATTACGACATAGGTAAGTAGATACATATCAACAGATTATTATTTCTGGTTGTGGCTACTGAACCTAACCTACTGTGGTCACGATAAACGCTACTAAACGACCACTTCTAGAATAAAAATATCGTACTTAAATCCATCGCATTATATTTTATACATAATAATATATAGATAATATTATACAATACGCTTATAGAAACTAATACACGCACATACACATATATCGAATTACCAAATTCGCAACAAATATTTGTCACAATAAGTACCTAAGTATATGAGATTATCACAACAATCAGCGCAATATTACAGTGTTAAGTTGTATATACCTCGTAATACCTATAAGCATCTACTAAAAAAAATATTTCATATTTTTAGAAAACTCGTTTTGTAATTATTTTAAGAAAACACACAATAATAGTGAAAAAGTATATTTTTTATAAATGTTTACATCTTCTAAAACTTCTCCGTCCATGTCAACTGTTCTTTTACCCTCCGCACCCTATATATACTTAATACAACGGCTCTACGCCTCTGCACAATCATCCATACCACAAACCCACACACACACAAACACATATTAGTATATTATATATTGTACCTACACGTACGCGGAGTCGGGATATTTTATTAAGACATATAAATTGCGTTATTTCTAGATGGCGGCGGCGTGCACTGTCCTCACTCGAGGTGCAAATGCGATTACGCGCCAAAATTGTGCACGCCGATCACGTTTAGGGCCGTCCACCGCAACTCTCTTTGATTAGTCACCACGCGTCGGTATGCGGATAATATTATATTATACTATTATTATTATTATTATTATTATTATTATTATAGACTGCGGCGTAGAAATTATTATATGTTATGTATACATGTATGGATGTTATTCGGGGGTGCGTGAGTCCTTTTCGCTCGCGCTTCGCTAATTATATCGACGGGCGATGTCACGTATCGCCGCCGCCGCCGCCGTCGGACGATGCACTTTGTTCGTCCGCCGTCTGTACTGTATGCGTTGTATGATAATATAATTGTTTTTCACAACCGACGACGATGAGAATTCGGGTACGAGACCCGGCTAGGAATATAAATATATTACGTAGACGGTATTTCTTTGATCCGCCAAAATCAAATTTCAATCAACGTATCCTCCTACGCCATCACATCCTTTTTTCGATCTCCCCTAACGGCCCCAACGTCCCCAAAGTCGTCGGACTGTTATAATTTTATACAATAGGTTCTTATTTGATTTTTGAAAAACAAAAACGTTTATTATACATACAACGTAATATCGTACTTATATAGTAAATAGTAGATATATACTATATATAAATCAAGTATTGACGACTCACGTAAATTTGTTCGAGTTAAAATCAATATCATTATTATTATATAGGTAGATAGGTTTCAAAACAAATTCAACCTTATGTAATTATTATACCATAATATAAATATATTATTCACTATGTGAATATATCCAACTTGTATTATGCCGTGATGACAATTGTAAGTCTATTGTACTAAAAATGTCGTGTGTGAAGTCAATTCCACTCCTCTGTCATGATATAATCTTTTCGAACAAATTGTAAATTCATTCTCGGAATTTCTTAGTGGACCATACTCGTTTTGGAAGCTAATTAAGTTTGAGTGGCAGCCTCCAATCCACTTATCTGAATTAATTAAAGCGTAATCATTTTAGTACGTACAATAACTTTAAATTGAAAGAACTTAACTTAGTTCGAAAAAATTTGAGCATGGGAAAATCTTAGACTTAATTAATACTACCCATAAGAACGAAGAAAAAAACCTAAAAATATTTAAAAATTAAAAACAATATTTTATCTTCACTCATTTTAGTTAATAACTTATATTTCAATGAATTTTATGAATTCAC